>NC_092805.1:133674771-133987271 GCF_040954645.1 Diabrotica undecimpunctata
TATTAGAACTCTGTAGTTTTGAAACTCTACTCAAAAACAAGAATCACAGAACCCTTAAAAACAACGTTAAAAAATCCTTGATACTGTTTCTAGATAAAAATTCTTAGAATGTCGATCTTTTTTATTTACCAAATATTACCGCTACTCTATACGAATTATGTATGTAAGATTTACTTATCTCTACTGTGTTCGTATTACCTGAATTCTAGACTGACATGTAGATATTAAATGGTAATGTGCTATTATAATACGGTCCTGAGCACACCTCCCACGCGTTTAAGATACCACTTTAGACTTGCAATCAGATTGTACATAAGATTTCTCTTACTTCACTTCCTTGACATTCATATACACTATATCAATTCAATAACAGTTAAAAACGCCTGTTCTTATCTGACTAATAAATAATAGAAAATTATAACTACTAAATCTACAATCGATGACACTTTACACAAAGATATTCTTTATTTTCCGTAATGAAACACCAATAAGGAAAAAATAAATCCGTGTGAGTGGATTTTAATACAAATACCGTTAGAATCGGGTATTATATATGCGTTATTTGATGATACTTTATGACCGCATCTTCCATTTCTGTATTTATTTTAATAATCAAACCTAAAAGTTAATCTAAAGTTGATCCACGATTGGTTCTTTGAGAAATCGGTATTCGTAAAAGAAATAATATTTGAACTATATAAATGCGATTATTTAATGGAAAACAAAGTAAAACAAACAGATCAAGAATTTAATCAAAGAAATAAAAAAAATTATGCATTTTGTGACCGATATAAAAGAAATATTGAGTGAATCATAAATTAAGTATATATTTATTTATTTTTGTAGATAATTATTACTAAACATTTATTGAAAAAAAAATGGTATCTCTTTTATATTATTAATAAATAAAAAATCTCAGGAAAACAATAAACAATCAAACATTGGGAAAACACTCATACTAATACTGCGAGCATTATGATCATTGTACAAAAATATTCTCTCTAGGAATCTTTCAGCACATTCTATATGTAAATAAAATTATTGAGCAAGATTACGTAAAGCACCAAAAATTAACAAAAATGTAAATACTGCAATATACTAATAAAAAACTAGACTAAATAAGCCATAGGTATACATAAAACAGACATTTCCAAACGAAATAAAGTAAAATCACCATAACTGTAATTATGACAAACCTGTAGTTATGACAATAATGTTATCTAAAAGTATATAAATGGTTAAAACAACAAAGACTTTTATATTCTATTACGGCGCACCAGCTAGCGAAGCCACCAAGTACCCGTAATTCGAACGTGTCTGTAATAGCTTCCCTACACCAGTTATGTACTATATTTTTACTACGAAGTATAAATTTTTTAAACAAAACAACAAAAAATGTACGTGAGTCTGGATTTGAAACCATTACCTTGGAGTTACCAGACAAGTATGTTAACATCAGAGCCATATTAAATACTTTCAATTTACTTTCATTGAAAGTCAGTCAACGAATATAAACTGGATATATTAAAGGGAAGCAACTAAATCAATCTAAATATAACAATAATTGTATTAACGGTATATATAGCACAGTTTAATACAACCATTCATGTTTTAGTTCTTCAAAAATTATAAAAACACCGAGGCAAAATATATTTAAAATGGAATTTTACCATGTCTTAGTTTTAGTGCGAGAATTCCCTAAAACTGTTTCGTAATAAGATATATTACATAACATCTTTGATAACTTCCTACATAATAGTATAAAGGTAAATTTACTTATAAGATTGAGGGTTTCATTATAAATTTGATAACGAATGGCAACATGTAGGGGTAACAATCAAAACTTTATTTTATATTTTGTTGAAATAATTATATGCATGAGTTAAAAATAATATTTCTTGAGCTTTTTTTTTAAATATTCGTTCCTCCCTGTATTTTTGAATTACAATGAATTTTGGATTAGTACCATATTTATTCTTAAGTCAATTTACATGAAAATACCAAATACCTGACTAAGTAGATACTTTTTTACGTCTGTAAAAAATGCGAGAGCGAAATGAGAATTCTACTTCGAAAAATTAACAACCTTTTAACAGTAATTTAAGTCGTTTTTAATTCAAGATTTATGCATCACGTTGAAAATTATGTTTTAGTAATTAACCTTTTGCTCTTAATGTCCGGGTAAGAAAAAAACAGCTTATACTTGTTCTACCTTGCATCTTCCCTGAGACTACACTACAAAAAGAAATGAAGAAATACATAAATAAACAGTTTGAATATTATTAAAAAAAGTTCGGTCATAAATATTTTCACAAAATACTGTCAATTTTGAAATACTACGTATCTTATAGAAACAAAACTGGGAGTACAAAAGGTACTCCAGTCGTCAGAGACGAAAATGCCATTAAGGCTCTAAAAATCATACGCATAAGCTGAATTTTGCTGAGAATGTCAATTTTGGGAACCCAAAAAAGATGCAAAAAAGTTTTTCCACTCCTACCCCTGGGCTTCCTCCTACCCTTCGTAAGGGGGGAAAACGGAAAACATCGAGTTACCAAGAATCTGTAGGTACGCCGTAGAAAAGATGTTTTAAACAAGAAATGTAGTTGAGATAATTTTGAACAAAAATGTTAATTAGCGCTTTTTGTGTAGAATAGACTGTTCTCGAAGAAACAAAGCTTGAAGCCACCGGCAAGTTTAAATGGTAAAAAATCGGTAAAAATTCTATATTTTTTGATCAGAGTGGCCTATCGACAAAAATCAAAATGCTTTTTGAAGGTGAAGAGTACAGCTTTCGTATTCAATTTTTGAGTTTTGTCCCAAATGAAGTCAGTTTGTACAAAGCTGTTAAATAAATAAACGTTGCGCATTTTTTGCCATTTTTACGATTCTCATGAGATCAATAAAATTTATAACTTTCATTGACCGGTCACTAAAAATTTACATTTATAAAGCTTAATATTTAAATCCTATAACATAAAATTTTGATTTTGAGTTTTATATACAAATATGAAGCATGTGAAATATGCCTAAAAACGCTGAATTTTAACTTTCATATTACAAACGACCTAAATCGCTTAAAACTCGTTTTTTTCAATTGCACAAATACATTTTTCAAAACTATACAAATTTTGCATGTTTTTGGGGGCCCAAAATTGATATTCTCAGCTAAATTCAGCTGGTTTATGTGATTTTTAGAGGTTACTTCTCTGACGACTGGACTAAATTGTTAGTCTGGTATGTTCTACCCAGCTATTTTTTTTTTATTACATAAAATCATTTTTAACTTTCCCTGTTTCTTACTGGGCATCTTACATTGCCAAACAGAGCTTAATATTAACACACAACACAACCTAATACCCAACAGTTAAATTCAATTTATTATAACATAATGTAACCAAACTGGGCCAACGACACGGTGATCCTTGCCAGTACCATAGACGAATTACAGCAGGTAATGGAAAGAGTGAGGAATACGGCCTGAGCCTCAACTTCAAGAAGACAAAGTGGATGCTGATAAGCAGGAAGCAACAGCCTGCTCGACAGTTACGGATAAGTAACATACTAATTGACCATGTAGAATCTTATGTGTACCTTGGCACCAACGTAAATGCAAAATGGGAACAGGCCACAGAAATTAAGGTGAGAATAGAACGAGCTAGAGCAGCATTTAGCAATATGAAAAAGCTCCTCATAAGCAGGGATTTGTCTCTTCCCCTAAAATTACGTCTAGTTAAATGCTACATTTTTCCGATTTTACTGTATGGTGTGGAGGCCTGGACGCTAACGGAGACGCTCACGAGAAAACTAGAAGCATTCGAAATGTGGGTGTACCGACGCATTCTTCGTATATCCTGGACCGAACATGTCACCAACATAGAGGTAATCCAAAGAATCGGAAAGGAGAAAGAAATCGTGATAACAATTAAACAAAGAAAGCTTAAATATCTGGGCCACATATTGAGATACGATAAGTACCGTCTACTGCAATTGATTGTCCAGGGGAAAATAGACAGTAAACGAGGGACAGGCAGGAGAAGACACTCGTGGCTCCAAAATCTGAGGAAGTGGTTCGGGTTCACATCGGTCGAACTATTCAGAAGCGCCGCAAACAAGATCAGAATTGCCATGTTAATAGCCAACGTTCGCAACAGACAGGGCACTTGAAGAAGAAGAAGAACCAAACTGGATTTAACCGCAATATGTGATTCATTGTTTAATTTTAAGCGATTTTTATAACTTGACTAATAAATAATTTTAAATTAATCAATAAACTTAGAATAAACTAGAATATTAATCAGTATCGTATCTAATACACATATAATTTTAAACTTCTAAATTAAGAATAAATCATATTTATAGAAAGAGCAAATATTTAACCCCTTACATTTTCAAGAGAACTTTTTATAGTGTAGCTTTGTAATTACTGTGTATTCTTTATCACATTTTGACTTCATTTGCTTGATTTTTTGCCAAGGATTTTTCCCTCCAAATTAACGTTGCTTGCTCCTGTACGAGTGAGGGAGCGAGAGGGATGATAATTAAATATTAAAAAGAGAAAATATAAGATCATTTGCAGTTCTAATGTTCTTTTTCGGTACAAAATTGTTCGTCTAATATTCGCTGAGTTATCTCTACTCCTGCTCTGTCGGCAGGACGAAAATGGTATCATAAGTTTGGTAGCAGGAAAAAATTACCAATGCGATTATATTATTATATTATGTACAATACAGTTGGTATTTAATCAGAAACAAGTTGGACATACAGATTTCAAAATAATTATACCAAAAATTACTAGGGCTTGTTTTTTTAATCTTCTTTTATATTGGTCTCTTGATTTTTTTCCTATTGATAAACATCGATCTCACGTTTGAATAGAAATGTCACATTGTTTATTTCAGTAATAATTTTAGACACAAATTTTATTATTTCTTGAAATAACCATAATTTAAGTAAAAAAATACCTTATTCAACATAAAATTTAAAAAGGAACAAAAAAAGTGGTGCAGTTGGGGTACCACTAACACCACTACTTTAGCAACCTTATAATTCTCCAACATTTCTAGAATAAAGTATTAAGGTCTTTAATAAACATCCCATGGTATGTTACATGCTCGTCAATCAAGAAATGTCTCCAAGTGCCTTCAGTCAAAAATCATTGGAAAAGAATATTGTAAAAAACAGTAGTGTAAGAAAAAATAGCGTGCAAAAACATCTGCCAAGGCATAACTAATGCAGTGGGGACTAGGATATTGAAGAGGACTTAAAAATGGTTTTATGCAAAGGAAATATATCAATTGCAGATGTCCAAAAGAATAATTAAAGAAGTACTGTAGAGGGTTGGTAAAGAAACAGAACTGATCACCACGATACAAACCAGAAAACTGGAATGCCTGGGGATGCCATGTGATGAGGGAACCAAAATATGACATTTTGAGACTTATAATACAGCGAAAGATTTAAGGAAGAAGATCTGTTGGCCGAAGGCAGAATTCTTGGTTGAAGAATCTACGTGATTGGTATCAATGCAGATCGATTGATTTGTTTAGAGCAGCAAATTCTAAAATTAATATAGCACTCTAAGAGAAGAAGAAAAAATAAATAAATAAAGAAGTAGGAATAGAAAAAAGTTTTGATTGTTGAAATTGAAATTAAGGTATCGCGCAACAATTTTTTTTATTACAGAAAATAGAAACTAAATATATTTCCCAATAGACTTGGTATTTGAGTCTAAATTATATGATAAAACTTATCCATTCTTTAAAACGAACTGAATCGTGTGTTTCTATTTATACCTCAGCATATGCACATACGGTAATGATACTTCAGTTACGTAAGTGCATTTTGCTCGAAATAATATAAATCAGGAAACATTACCATAAAAACCGATGCAATTCGCAGACCAAAGAAGCGTACGCCAGTGGTCCGGCCATTGTTTATTCTATCAACAAACTACATCTAGAAATCTTATCGTATTCAAACATTTTGCGTCCAGCAACGTAAATTGTAAAATCCGTAATATAAATAATTCATTTTTATTCATTTAACCCGGCCCAAGTACGACTCTGAGCATGAAAAGAATTGAGATAGGTTAGGAAGGTTATAATAAATATCGAGTGAACGAACTGCGATTTTTTTCATTCGCTTCGAAAGTAGTTAGTTATGTATTTCTTGCATTTTTTTATTTATTTATAATGCCCGAGAAGCCAAAGGCGGGGTCGCATCTGTTTGAAAATGTACTTGAACAGGTAGATTTTTAATGCTGTTGGTAATATACATAGATTTAATCTGATTATTATTTGTCTAAGCTACTCATATAATGAAGTCTACCACAGATACACTGCTGATTTGATTAGGATATTATTGGTGTATTGCATCATTGTTTAAATAGGAATGTCACTTGTTTATATTGATATATAGTGATTCATATTTTTATCTTTCGGAATGTCTTCCAACTACAGCAGTTTTTATTTTTTATAATCACTAAAACTTTCCTCTATCTTTTGGTTACCTATATTAGTTTAGTTTGTTGATTCGAGATCACCATCTCGATGTTCTACCACATGGAATAATTATTGTGCTCCTATTTTCTTCTTACACCTCTATGTTCTTCTATTTTACTTTTAACAGTTAGTTGTAGTATTCTTCATCGATTTCGCCTTAATATATGCCTCAGGTAAGACATTTTTAACAGTCTTTAGTAATTCTCTACCTTTGGTGACCCTCCTTAGTACTTCCTTATTAGTTTTTCTTCGCTGTCGCCCAAGATATCCTTAACATTCGTCTATGAATTCTCATTTCTAATATTTTAATTTGGTTTAACTCGATACTTTTAGGGTCCACACTTCTGCTCCATACAAGAATAGAGACCAAATATGGCCCTGCAAATCTGTACGGTTTGATTTCAGTACAGATTATTAATGACACGAATATATTTATAATGTATTCCTACATGTTTCAAAATCATGCGAGGACCTTGTTTCGTCACGGCAGATTTGTAATCGGATATTTAGCGCAAAAGTTTCCCATAGCATTTCTAAAACCAAATTGGGTTTCTTCAAGATTTTCGCATTTGCGCCTAATTCTGTTGTGAAGTATTCTTATGTATATATATATATATATATATATATATATATATATATATATATATATATATATATATAATAACGGATTTATTACGGCTGTGGCCGCTTCTCCGCCCCCAATTTCCATCTTTTTCTGTCATATGCAGTTGCCTCTTCTAAGTCTCTTGCCGCCATTGCTTCATCAATATCGTTGCGCCAACTTCTCCATGGTCGTCCTCTCTTTCTTCTTTCAGGAGGGATCCATTCCAGTACTCTCCTAGGCCATCTGTACTCTGGCATTCTTTTAACATGTCCGAACCAGATTAATTGTTTTCTTTCTATGTCATCATTGATATTTCTCTCCATTTTCATTTCGTTTCTTATTTGTTCGTTTCTAACTCTCTCCAGTTTCGATCTACCGCAGCTTCGTCTCAAATAATCCATTTCTGTCGTCATAAGTTTGTTTTTATTAGCTTTGGTGACGTCCCATACTTCCGAACCGTAAAGTGTAATACTTTGAACTATACTACCGTAAATGTGTTTTTTGGTTTCTCGTCGAATTGTTTTTTGCCAGAGAAGAGAGTTTAAGGCACGGGTCGCTGCTCTGCCCTTGTTTATTCTTTCCCTGATTTCATCTGCGCTATTTTCCTTCTTGTTGAAAATGACCCCCAAATATTTGCAGGATTGCACGCCTTTGATTTTGTCGTCTTCCAAGACTAGGTCACATATTTCATCTGTTCCCACTGAGAGATATTCACATTTTGTCATATTCATAAGTATTCTTATGAAAATCTATAATTTCATATCGTAATAAAATAATACAACATCTCGTAGGCTATACTGTCAGTCTTACACTAAGTTTTCGAGCGGATGATAGCATTAAGGTGCAAAAAGCATATAGTTACATAATCTTAGTTGACTATTATGTTGTGCAATTACTTGGAGGGGATACCAAAAACCATCGTGCGCGTGAAGCGGCGAAACCTTACATTTTTATTAGCAAATTTCATAAGTAATGTCACTGAAAAAATGGGATTTCACAAATGTATTATAAATTATAGAAATATAACAAGATATAGGCAATTTAAGCAAATTTTAAGCAAAAAAAGAGAAAAGTGAATTTCTAATATAAATTGCAATAATTAATGTATTAAATAAACAAGTCATTTTAGGTCATTTTATTTGCAGTTTACTAAGAAGTTCGCTGGTCTATGATACTAGGTGTCGCTCTCCCGAAATTATTACCTTTTAATAACCTCTATCTTTAATGTTCAAACGTTGTAGACTGAACGTAAAAAATATATTTGCCCATTTATACAATTAAAAATCCATTAAAAATGTTTCAAAGTTAGGTATTGATATAAATTACAATAATTATTATAGTAAATAAATAAGTTTAGGTCATTTTTTGCTGTTAACATAGGAGTAATATATTAAAAATGCTAATATTTTCGCGGATCTATGACACTAGGTGTCGCTGTCGCTCTTCCGAATTTACATATAGTGAATACTTAGTTGATTACATGTTTACCTAAAAATCACTATACACTAAAGCTAACAAGATACTCGTTTGCTTTGCAACTATTTAAAATAGCTTTTATTTAAAATGTTATCAAATACATAAGATACTAGAATTCTATATAGAATAAAAAATTATAAATTTAAGAATATTGGACAAAACGAAGAACCTGATTTTACAATAATATATACTCTTATATAATTTTTTTCGGTGTAAATCATATGATTCTAAAATTATTTTGTTGTGAGATTTTTATACTGTCTTTTATATTTGATGAAAATAAGCCGTACTTTTACTTAACATTACATTATATTTAATGAGATGAAAATTGCAACGTTAAAATAATTTTGACAATTAAAATTTTAAAAGATTGGATATTTTGTGAATAACATAATAAAAATGCTTAATCAAAAATAATCCTGTGAAAAAATTGGTGCTTTCAAAAATTTGAAAAAGAGCAAAGTTGTTAATAGGTACATTTTCCCTTCCCCCTTGTCATTAAACATTTTACACAACACCAATATCCTCTGTATCGTTCAAAAAATAGACACTGTACACTATTTTGATCTAGAATCTCCCGTTACTCCCCCATTCAATCATCAGTTGACAAATGTTTGATTTCAATACAGTAGACTAGCCAAGAAAAGTAAAAGGTAATTTCAATATAGAAGTTTATTTGTGAAAAAAGTATACCTCCAGACAAAGTTTTTTGTTTTCTTATAAAGGACACAAACAACTATCAGTCTATTTTAATAAGAACGTAGTGTAAAAACACAGTCATTCGCATTCAAATTTGCAACAAGAAGTTTTTATAACAATAATTATAATATAAATTGAATTTATCTAAAACTATGCTTTGCGAAATACTACAATCTAAGTTGTTATCTTAACGAAATAAACTATATATTATATATTTAATAGTAGAGGTACATACAATATTATCATGCAATTATATTTTGTTGTTTTCTAATTATAAATACTGAAGTAAATAAGAATAAAATGAAAAATAAAGTAGGTGAGACTTGATGCTATATATAAGGATATGCATAAGAATGAAAATAAGGAAAATTCATTATAATGTAATTATCAAAAAATAAAGAGACTGTAATTAATATTTATAACTTAACAAAAATAGATCCACCTTCAACCGGATGGGGATCTTCTACAAGAGCCAAAAGCTCTCCATTTGTATAAATGTAAGAATTGCCTTTGTTATGGTGTTGACTCGTGGACCTTAAACGAACATATTATGTGCAGAAGCATTGAAGCAGCTATTTTGGAAAATACTTAAGGTCCCGTGGACTGGCCAAGTCCACAAAGAACCATGTACTGACCATCATCAAATCTCGAAAGTAACAATACTTTGGACGCATTATGCGAAATATATCCAGATATTCCCTTCTATAAGCCATCCTGCAAGGAAAAATATTTGGAAAGCGAGATCCAGGAAGAAGCTTGTGCAGCGCGGAAAAGCTGTGCAGCTTTTGAGCTGCTTTAGATAAGATGAAGATTGCCATGATAATTGTCAACATTTGTCATGGATAGTCACATCAAAAAGAAAGTAGTAATACCCACTGATAAAGATTACATAGCATTCATGACAAGGCAGCTAATCAAAGAGTATACCAAACAGAGGTTGAAGATAAACAGAAAAAACCTAGCAACTTGTTGCGGATAGCCAGAAGCTATTTTTCTTGAAAATGGGATTATAAACGGTTATAAGGTGTATAAATATCTGGGAACTTATCTGCGGACTCGATATAAGTAACAGAATTATTCAAGGATGAGTCCAAAAACATAAGGATATCAAGAAAACTGGATTTATATCGGAGCGTAGTAGAAGCCATTATAACAAATGTCGCAGAATGTTGGCAGATAACACAAAGAATTAAAACGTTAGAAATGGATTTTTTAAGAAAGTGTTGTAGAATTTCTCGGTTCTTGACGATTGCGGAGATTGAAGTACAAGCAGCAAGAGCTGTAGGATCCCGCTGAAAATAAAACCATTTTATTATTATATAACCAACAAAATTAAATGCATACATAAAAAAATCTAAATTCTCTTTAAGGAGACGAGTAAGTTCTGTAGTTTCTTATTACTTGAAGATACAGAAACAAAGAAGGTAGACGAATTTTTTGAAATCATGAAAATCCATGAAGAATACATATTAGAAAACAATAAAATATAATTTTAATTTTTATATACAATATTGTTAGTTTTTATGACTTACTTGGCTACTTGGATGTCGGTCTACACTTTCTGGTTTACCCTACAGTCCACAAAAATCAGAAAAAGTTCAAATCAAACCAATCATTTCAGCATTTGTCTCTCTTGTAATCACGTGTATATCATCAAGAAAAAGAACCGTCTCCATTGGTTTGATTAAACTTTAAATTAACGCGAAGTTTTGTCAACAGTGTATTGGTCGTTTGCAGCAACATGCAGCTCTGATCGGCGGACCCAACGCCACGTCATGTCCGCTCTGCCACAAGATGTTCCTCGGAGGCGAAGCTCTGATGGAGCATATGAAACACACTCACAAGGATCCCAATGCTTCGGGGGTAGCAAGTAAGTACCTAATTTTGGTAAAGGTGTCTCTAGTATTTTATGCATGTTATATACTGTTCTGTAGTATTTTTGTTTTGACCAACTGCAAGTTTTTTTAAAAGAAAAATAATCATCTCTTATTTGTAAGTATAGATGTAAATTCTTGTGGCATACTTTTACATTACTTTGCATTGAAGATGCACGAAGATGCATTACATTGAAGATTGATTACGTTAAGAATCAACTTTAAAGTAAAAATTCAACAGCCATAACTGCTTAATTAGAAAAAAAAAGCGAACGAATATTATTATTTACGACATAGAGTAAGTTTTAAAACAAATAATATAAACTAAGACCATATAAAATGCCTCCTTCAATTGATGGTAAGATTTAAGAATTTAAGATTTATACAATTTTGACAAAAAATATCGGCAAATTTTCAAATAGGCTGGAATGCCTAACATCTCATCAAGAACATTTCAACACAACTCTAGACGAAGGATTTGCACTATGACTTCTTCTCAAAAACAACAAATCCTTAGAAAATTTAAGAGGTTTATATAATTTGCTGTAAAAAATACAATAAAAATTGTGTGTATGTCCGTATTTGTGCGTGTGTAGGAAAGAGTTGGCCTTTGAGCTTAATCTAATGGCCACATATTGTTTTCATTAAAAAATAAGACAAAATTAACCCTAACAAACCTAACATAAAAAAATATTTGTCAGGCTATGATTCAGCCAGTATTGAAGTATGATTCAGAAGTGTGGTTTATTATTAATAATATCTCACACTAACTGCTTTCAAATGCTCACGATAATGGATAAATAGAGCTGAAAAACACTTAAAATATTCCCTACAACGAATGAACGAATAAATAATACTATTAAACAGTTAAAATGGGACAAAATAAATGGTAAAGACCAAAAAAAATGGAAATAGAGGACAACAAGAAGGACTCTGCAACGAAAAGAATTGATAACACTAATGATACGAGAAGTGGCAAGATTAAAATTACAAAAATACGATTATATATATATTTCAAAATACCATTGAATATGCAATCAAAATCTCTACGAGAGATCTTCTTCTTGTAGTGCCTATCTGTTTCGGATGTTGGCCACCATCATGGCAATCTGTATTTTGCAAACTGCGGCTCTGAAAAGATTTGTGGTTGTTGTGTTAAACCACGTACTTAGATTTTTCAGCCAGGAAATTCTTCGCCCTCCTGGTCCACGATTTCCTCTAAGAGAGATATAGTATACAAAATAGAAGATTGACTTTGTACTGATGGAACATGATTATTTTCTTTAGTTGATGGAGCTGTGGAACAACAAAGACGTCTAATATCATTTAAGATATGGATCTTTGGATTATTGATAATATTTTATGTTGGAGTATTAGAAGATGAGAGATAGTATGGTAAAAAGTGACAAAGTTATTACAGAAATTAAAAGAACCAGAAGTGTTTATTAACAAAATATGTAAGTGGAAGTTTTACATTTAGAGGAATATGTATTTTGAGAATAATAAGACCCTTGTACTAATGAGATTTTGAAAATATAGTATTTGTAAGTTTCTGTTAATTTATTGTAACGAAAAAGTTGCAGTTGGTCCGCTTTGGTATTCATTTATTTGCTTTTCTAACTTTTAATTTGCTCGGGCTGCTGGAATAATGAAAACTGATAAATATCATTCGAATACTTTCAACATCAAAGAACAAGGCAAAGTTTCCTTCCAAAGATACTTGTTAAAACACTTTGTTAGTTGTCTTGTTTTAAAAACTTGGAAATCTGTAAATTCGGTATGATGAAAGGCGTATCAAAAATGAAAAGAAGCCAGACCTTAATCTGAATACAATTAAAAAATAAATAGAACAGAGGGGAACAAAAATCCTTTTAACTCTAATCGATTCCTACAAAAAAGCCTTTTACAATTTTTAAGTGGATCTAGACATTGATTTATTATTTATACCATCGAATTAACTTTGAATTCATATTTTTCAAACTCTTTCGAGCTTTTTATTCTAATCCTCCACCCTCAAACGAAATTCGCAATATCAAAATAACGCTTTAATCGCACGAAATAAATAAGAAGGTAATACAGTGCTTAAAAAGAACCAATTTATCCCTGAAAAATTGAGCAATAACTTGGCGATTTTTATACTTTATCCGTAATCAAGAAATTTACAACTTTTGTGTTTAATTACCAACAGAAATGATTGCTAAGAAGTCAGACTGTCACTTAAAATGTATTATATACTGTTTCCTTTGCTATTTTTCTAATAAATTCTGAATGATTATAGTAGATCGATTAGACCGATTCCTTTCATTTTATGATATTGTGAACTAGAATTACTTAACTGATGATCTTTTAATAAATATATTATTTTCATTTAATTATATATTAATTATAAATAATAAATAGTGTTTTTTCTACTTTAGTTCATAATTATATAGTATTCAATTATTTCAATTTTAATTTTTTTATTGAAATCATTCCATAGGTAGTTAACGACTATGGAATCTTCTTAAAACTCGCCATCTTTTTAAAATAATAAACATAAACGAGAATAAAATAAAAAATAATACTATGTAAACATAATTACTAATGCTATAACCTCATTCTATCAGTTTAGTTTACTCATTACTAATGTTTCTTTAAAACATCATCTCCCCTCACAAGAAAATGTTGAAAGTATATAAAAGAAATGAAAGTTATGAAATAGAGTCTATTTCAAATTAACACCAATTTTTTTGGTAATTTAACTGGAGCTTCGCGGGTCCCTGTCCTTTTGTATGCTGTTTATTTATTTTGCTGTATTAACATTGTTTAGTGTATCATCTGTAAAAAACTCAAGCAACTTTTATATGATTGTAAAAGTTGGTTGGGTTCAAAATGTTTTCATGGTGGTCTCGTGAAAACTACGTATCGACATATATTGAACCTTACTTAAAATAAATTAAATATAAATTTCTAAAGCAGATAAATTTAGTACAATACTTAAAAATGTTTAAAGATTAAAGAGAAATTTTTACGTTTTTGGGCACTTTCAAAAGAATAGAGAGATTATATAGAAAATGTGGTTCGTTGTGCACAAAATGATATTTAAAAAAAATAGATACACCGCAAATTAAAATGAACTGAGTCAGGTACGAATCATAAAAGAGTTCTTTCTTTTTCATAGGTCTCCTCATCGGAGATTGTCGATTATATCAACTAGAAGTCTTGCCTATCTTGTATAATTGTATAGTTGTGCTGTCCTCTGTGATGTTGAACTATTGACGTAAATATCGCAGTTAAGAGAACTTCTTTCGACCTCGTCTTTATTCAATATTTCCCTCAACGATCAACTGCAGAAAACCATACTTATTGTTTCTAAAGATATGGCCACAATAAGCTGCTCTTCTTCGCTTAACTGTTAATATTTATTCATCCTTTTTATACTCCATCACTTGATACTCTCTCGATCCATGATATCTTAAAATAGTCCTTGCCTTTAACTTATATCCTCAACTCTGTACAACAGTGTAGGCAGTACGTAGCATTTAATGGCACCCATTGAGTAGTCAGACTCGGGTCTCTATTGCAAAATAGAGGTTTCGTTTTGATCATCAGGTTCTTATTTATCGTTTACCACCATGACTTTTCGGTTAAACACTGAATAATAAGACAACAAATAATTGGAATATGTTTTTATTTAGCGTTATCGTACCAATACACTTCAATGATCCGTCTTCTGATAGTTCTACTAATGTTGCATTGTAGTACACATTCCTTTTCTTAAATTAAACTAGTCATTTCAGTGTTAGCACTGTTGATTATCCGAAATATGTTCAATGCGGTCCAAGAAACATACAAGGTTGGTATTTTTACTTAATATAAAAAATTACAAAGCAGGCAACATGCAGATAACCGTTGTTTGGCACAAGGTGAAAATTAATCCCATATAGGGACTGAAAATTGGTCGAAGAAGCTTGGGACATAGAAGAATTTTTGGCTGCCAAACCCTCGTGCACTGTTCGGAACGACATCGGTCAAAATATTATGTGCAGCAGTCTCGAAAGTGCAAATAGCCGTGTTGATCAGCAGCTTCCATAGGAGTCGCTGAATGTAAGGAGAAGAATGGACTAAAAGATGTTAAATGATGTTGTATATATATATTAGAAATATATTAATCATCAGTTGCGCTGTCATTTTCCAACAACCTCCTGTGTACTCATAAATATATTCCATACCTCGCAAGATACCTACATGAACTTCATCCAAAAGTAATTTTGCAAGTAGAATGAAATTATTGGTTTCTCCTGAAGATCAATATACTTTTTTCTCCTATCCACCTTAAGAAAAGACTAGTCACGTTATTTGGTGATATTTTTTGAGCGTCTTTTTTAATTCACGATTTGTAATCAGCTTCTTCTAAAATCCCAGTAATATCAATTGATGACACCAAACTTGAATATTTACCTAAGACATAATTTTTCTTTAAATATGACCAGGTGATGTTCAATCTGTAATGTTAAGCCTTTTTTTAGGCTCTGTATGAGATGCTGTTCTCCAAGACTATTTCCATTTTTGGTGGTTTTCTTTCACGTAATTTCTACATCTTAGCGCATATTGATTATTTCTTTCCTGGCATCCTATTAACATAATCTCTTAAATATCGCTAGCGTGATCTGGCCCACCTGACTTACTTTACTTTTTTGTGTTCAGAAAACTATAGTTTCTAAGCACAGTATTGGGCTGTGTCCAATGCTAGTTGGTTGCCTGTCCAAAAGTCATCGAGTGTGCATCTTTGCGGGCAGTAGATGTTCCATGTTCTGTATTGTTCCGCAGTCACATTTGTCGTCATTCCTGCTCAGAAGACCCCATTTAATAAGGTTTGAATTGGTCCGTGCTACGCTAGTTCTTAAGCGGTTCAGCATGAGCCACGTCGACCAGTCGCTTGAAATCCCGCTTTGTGGAGTTTCCTTTTAGTAGATAACAGGGTAGTGGTTCATCAAGCAGAGTATTAAGGAAATGCTTTCTTGATTTTAGTCTGTCAGAATACGGTTTGTGACCAAAAAGGGAGTGGCATATATCAAAGGTTTGTTTGGATCTTTCGGTGAATTCGTGGGCCGTTCAACGTTAGTCAAGATGCAAGAGGCCTGACGCATTATACAGTTTATCCAGAAGAGTTGGTCTCATACAGCGGGTAATGAGTCTACAAGTTTCGTTCAGACTGGCAGTTACTTTCTTGGTGTGCGCAGATCTCTTTCATACCGAGCATACGTATTCCGCTGTTGAAAAGAATAGAGTTTGCGCTGTTAATCTTAGTACTGTGGGTTTGGTGACCCATTTACTATTGCTAAATTTTCTAAAAAATTTGTTGCGTACATTTACCTTCCTTCAGGTTTTATTCACTCTATATTTTGAGCGGTCTAGTGTGACTCTAAGGTATATTGGCTTTGCTCAAGCAAGGTGTTACTCCAGGTGATGTTGAGTTTCCTTTTAACCAAACGGGACTGAAAGCGGAAAGCGCAGACCTGATTGGTTGGATTTTGTTTAATTGGACATTCAATTCAGGGCAGTTTCCAATTTTTTTTAACCCCTTCAAAGCTTGAACCTTGGGCTGTGACGCTTAAGTCGTCTGCTTGTAAGAAGTTTCTAGTTAAAGTTGGCCTTGGGTAATCATTGGTGTATAGGTCAAAAAATATAGGTGCTAATGTTAGCTATTCTGAGCCAAGCCGTTTGTTTTTTTTTTCCTCAAGACTCACGTAGAATTGTGTGTTTTGAAGCAGTGATTCCACTATCTTGATGAGTTGGTAGTCCTTAAGAATGGCGTAGACTTTCTGCAGTAGATTACTGTGGTTGACGGTGTCGTATGCGGTAGTTAGGTCGACGAAAGCTTAGGCCTACCGCTTATATACGTGACAGAGAAGTGATATATGGTGGTAACTCTTTGGCGTTTCTGAGTCTTTCCCAAGTTGTAGTATATATATATGCCTTATGCTTTTCTCCGCAGTTTTGGTATTTATAATGTCGTGCGGCAGTTATTGAACAAGCATAGCACGGTGCCACGGTGTTTAATCTGCACCACGCATATATCATCTACTCCTACAGTTTTTCCATTTTTGAGTGAATTTAGTTCTTTATTTAGTTCTTTTATAGTGAATGGTATGTTCTAAGCCCACCTGATAACATCCTGTACTTCTACTTTGTCACCTGACTTAAAAAGTTATTATTAATAGCTTTTTTTCTTTAAAATGTGCGGATATATTTATATTAAATATTAGTCAATAATTCACTAAAATATTACTGAAAGCATCCACATACAAAGAGATGCCCGACAAAGCTGTGTCGTATCCTACTTTTACTCTGGATGCATATTCAAACAAGCACTAGACGACGCCGAAATTACCGCTGAAAGATACCGTTGTGATAGTCTTACAAAATATACAAGACAGAGTTAATTTTTAGAGCGTTTTATTTCCTAGTGGCGCTACTTAAATCAAAATTGCTCTCAAAGACAGCTAAAACAAGGATATATAAAACTGTAATTCGCCTCATAATAATGTATGGCAGTGAGACGTGGACACTGGACCAAAGTGAAATAACAGACTTATTAGTCTTACACTGGAAGATCCTGCGGATGATCTTTGGGACTTGTAGAGACGATATAACAGGAAAGTGAAGACAAAGACGTCACCAGAAACTCCAAGCACTCTATGGAGAAGAAAACATAGTACGTTACATCCAGGCAAATCGTATAAGATGGGCAGATATCGAATGATAAAATACTACTAAATACAACCTTCTGGGAAAGGCATGATGGCAAAAAGTCAGTCGATCGACGAAGAAAAAGATGGAAAGATGCAGTAACTAGTGATCTAAGTAATAAGGCTGAGGTACAACAATAGGAGATACAGCACAAGACAGTCAAGAATAGAGGAAAATAGTAAATGCGGCCAAGACTCACTTAGAGTTGTAGCGCTAAAAAAGAAGAAGAAGAAGTGCTAATCATGCATGTAGAGCAATGGAACTGAAAATAAATTTAAAAAAACTAAAGTAATGGTAATTAGGAAAACCCATGAAAACTGTCGCATTGATCTAAATAACACCCAGTTATAACAAATTCACTAATTTAGATTCCTAGGAGTAGTACTAAATTATAAGTGGGATCCAGGTATAATAATAAGATTAGATATCCGAATTATAGTCATTAAATGTTACCTTTGCTCAGTCCTTCTGTATGGAGTTGAAACCTGGATATTAAAATTAAATGCCATGAGAGGGCTAGAAGCCTTTGTAATCTGGTTTCATCGCAAAATGCTTAGAATATCATAAACACATACCGAATCAAACAGTATTAAATACTGTAAGCAGAGAGTTAGAACTTATAATAACGATTAAGAAAAGAAAGACTTCGTACCTAGGCCATATATTGACAAATGACAAATATAACTTGCTACGAATATTATTGAAATGGAAGATAGAAGGCCGAAAAGGAGAAAAACAATATGCAATGCAGAAAAACAATATCATGGCTCCACAACATATGAACGTTCAACAATCTGTGATCGTAAACCTTTAGTATTGGAGTGTACCAGAAAAAGGAGAATTGACTTATATAATATATCTCACTAAAAATGAATACAATTTATATAATATAACTTATATACGTTACATAAGTAATGTTAATTGTTAAAAAATTATTTTTATTCTTTTCAAAATTATGCAAAATAAGTTAATGCTTCTAAAATTTATATTTTTGTTTAGAAAACAATACATAAATTAATATGATGTCGATACAATAGTACTATATTATATATAATGCTTTTACAAAGATTCCCGGGGTGCTTCGCTTTATATCTTTTTTCTCTCTTTCTGTTGACGTCATCGATCCTTATTTAGCGAAAAGGAGAACTGCCAATCATCCATGTCCCGTTTGTGGGAAGCACTATGTCAACGAAGGCTCTTTGAGAAAGCATTTAGCTTGTCACCCCGAAACGTCACAATTGTCGAGTTCCTTGAGAATGTGGCCATGTTCTGTATGTCAAGCCGTATTTACTCATGAATCAGGTACAAACTATATAAAAAGTACAATTAAATGTGTTTTCATTTAGAGGAATAGAGCAGACACAACTTTTAAAATAAATCGATAAATAATAAAATAATTGATCAATCAAATGGGAAGAAAACGCTAAATATTATTTTTCTCAAAATCTTTCACTAAATTTATTATCTGAAGTGTCACCAGTTAATTATGAGAAAAATTATATATTTAAGACACTTATTTTAACTTGTTTAGTAGTATCATTTATGTCAAGTTACCACTTTTTTAAACAGCTTACCTGTCTGTCCAATCTACACATAGACAACCGAAGCCATATTCTGGAAAGATAATATGGTGTCTCTCAAAGGCATATTGGTAAAAACATTACTTATTACTCAAACAAATAACAATCATGATAGGAAAGGACAAAAACGTTCTGTTAATTTATTTTGAATCCTGAAAGGTAAAAATAAAAATATATAAACAATAAAAGCCTTAAAACAATAATTTAATAAATTTTATATTTTGGAATATTTAATTCCTTATAAATTATAATATAAAGTTGAAAATAGATCTTGCCTTCTATACAACTGCCACACTTTAGGTAATAAGTTTTATGAAAGAGCATTTGATAATAATCTTTTTAGTGGTTTGTAATAAATTTGTAAAGGTAATTAATAAGATAAATAAATTGTCTTCAATAATCATTAATTTCATAGAAAACATTAAATTATAATTTTTTTTTCATCGCAACAATAATTTCTTCGGTTATATTAATAACCCTTATTATAACCTTTCGAAAATATACAGAAATGAAATTAAAAATACAAAATATGTATAATATTTTCGTTATTTTATATAAAACACAGACTTAAAGTCCCCAAAAGTTATCAAAGAAGTTAAGTTCGTTCAAAGTTTATCGTCATATGCGAATACTGCAAACATGATATAGCTATAATGTTAAGAAGGTGAAAATGCGCTGCCAAAATAACCAAAAGAAAATAAAATAATATTTAAACTCTAAAGATGTACGGCTAAAGACTTACTGCAAGGAAAAAGTGAAATTAAAACTCAGAGTTATATTTAAAGATAGTAAGATCAAAACTGATTTGATCTTAGACAACAACGTCACATGCAAAAAGCATAACAAGAACGCTTTTCAGACGTTGCAAAAGACAAGAATTGTCTTTCCTTAATTTATAATATAGATGAGGGATGAATAAATTTAACTTACTAACACTTAACAGAAGTTAAAATACAGCAGGTAATTTATAATTTAATAGTACGTCCATATTATTATATTGGAGAAGAATTATAAGAAACGTTTATTTTGAGCAAGAAACACAGGTGGTTTGTTTGAAAAGTTTTATATGACGTAGAGTTGAGCATAAATAATTGGACAAAACCAGTGCCATGTCAAGTCTAAATAATGTTATCTTTAGTATAGAGGGTCGAAAAGTATGAAGAAATGTGAAACAATAATACCTATCGATAGTTTGTGAGTCTTTTTAACAAAAATATCGGCCTACAATTCAGTTATTGAACTAAGAAGCGGAAATTAAGCTGTTTGATAAATATTAAGATCATTAATAATTGCTTAACGATAATCGGAGCATTATAATATGTTGTGGCAGGTTCTATTCCTCTATTTAAATAATATTCTCACCAGTAAGTCCACATATGTAACTCGTGACATTGAAAAACCGATATTTTTTTTATTTTCTTTGACAAACATGAGTAACAGAACAGAAGCAAAAATATGACTATTAAGTAAAAAGGATGTATCTACGGCATATTCATTGGTTTTAGTCTTTTTATTTTGTTTTTTTTTGCATATGTGGACTGAAACTGATGAGAATATTAGCCCCATGCTTAACATTTGCTTTCAACCTCATAAGATGTCGTTTTTTGTTTTTCATGTGCTTAGTTTTTGTGTCTGTATTTTTAGTTTCAATGTTGTAACTAACTTACTTTGATAGGACTTCTTACGCATATGGAGCATATGAGGATGGATCCCAAACATCAATTCGCTGCTCAATATGTGCTCTCGAGAGCGGCCGCGGAAAGGAGAGAAAGAGAAAGCATCCTAGCCGCTGTAACATCTGCCTCTGGAAGCGGTTTACTCGGCTTAGGAATGGGTCCAGGTAAGTTAAATAAAAAAAATTTTATGTCTTTATATCTTATAAAAATACTAGAAATTTACAAAATACAAATCTACTATACTGAAGGTGGGCAAAAGAAAGTGTAGCCTTAGTAATACACCAAAGGTACCACAATAAAATCAAAGAGTGTCAATACATATCAGAAAGGATTGTAATAGCAAAGATAAGGAATGAAGAAAGAAGACCTGAATATCATCGAAGTATACGGTCCAAAAAATAATAAGCCTTAAACTTCTTTTTCTTCCTATGCCGTCCCCATTAACGGAGGTTGGCGACCACATTTTTAAAAGCTTCTCTGTCTTTTGAAACGTGGAATAATTCGTCTACAGTCATGTTTGTCCAGTCTCGAATATGTCGCAGCCATGACTTTTTCTTTCTACCTATTCCCTTTTTGCCATCGACTCTACCCTGCATGATGACCTGCAGAAGACTATATTTATTGTTTCTCAGTATGTGTCCAAGGTATGCAGCCTTGCGTACTTTTATTGTTCTCAACAATTTTTTGTCTCGACCCATCCTTCCCAGCACTTTTTCATTGGTGACCCTGGAAGTCCATGGAATTCTCAACATTCTCCGGTATATCCAAAGTTCAAAGGCTTCAATCTTCTTAACTATTTGCGCTTTTAGTGTCCATGTTTCTACAGCTTTCTAAAGCCTTAAACAATAAGGGAAAAGTTTTATGACAAATTACAACAAATCTTAGATCAAGTCAGAGGGAAGATGACAATATTGGGGGATTTTAACGCTCGAATAGGTGATCAAATAATACTCGGAATTAAGCAAAAGCATAATGAGAATTACGCTACGAAACATCAGAGATTGGACCCACACAAAAGGAAATTAATTAATTCATCAAGCCCAGAACAGAGAGAAATTTGTCATATTGATCGCCAACCTCAACACAGAAGGAACTTAGGAGGAGGAGGATAATGAGAATGGTAAAAACAAAAATGAACTTAGAATAAACAACACATTTTTTAACCCCAAAGACCAACACCCGTGGACAAAGTTCTATGATAGATTATGTTATAACCAACAGAGGTATACATCCATCAAAAATAATTGACGTCAGATGCCCAACTCAGATATGCCCTATCGGAGTCGTATATGCCTTTCGATGTTCTCGCACATCACGTGCCCATCTCAATTTCATTGTGGTTACATGTTTCAGTATGTTTTTGACCTTTGTTTTTTGACCGATGATGTTATTGGTATTCTGTCTCTTTTACTGACTCCAAGCATGTCTATTTCTATGACTTTCTGGGCTGGTCTTACATTTTCCAAGGTCTTTTTTGTCTCCGTATGTCATTACCACTTGGATGTCATTACCGGTAACACGCATTATTCATAATATTTTCTCTTTAAACATGTAGGTATGTTAAGCTTAAATCTTAATATTGTTCTGAAGCTATTTTCTTGTGGCATTTTTAATTAATTAATATTTAAATGGGAATAAGCCACAATTAAAGGTTAAAATACATTTATTGACGTTTCAATTTCCACTTCGGAAATCGTTCTCAAAATACAAACATTAGTAAATTAAACAAATTTACAAATATATTTACAAATGATTCAAATATAGTCCTAAAAGAAACTGATGGTAAAAAGAGAAAAATCAAAGAAGCGGCTCTAATTATGCTAAATGAGACCAATTGTGTCGCGAATTCCTCGGCAGAATGTAGTAGGATCTGGTTACCCATATTGAAAGAGGAAGTTATTAAAAGGAAAATACCAGTATTGGTAAGTCAGTAACATATAGAGAATACATCATTTATATTTTTTTAATAACAAACATATAAAATCGGAATTTGGTATTTATTGAAGGTAAACTAAATGCAAGATCAAACACTTACCATGTCGGGATAGTATTATGAGGTTTTTTCCTGATTTTTCCCTCATAATTTACTATGGAATCACTAACGGGAGAATTTTACTGTCATCATGGCATGTATTTGTCTTTTTAAAGACGAATTACATGTTATGATTTTTTCTGACGGATATTCTCACGTTAAAGTTGATTTCATGTAATCGAATGAACTATCTTATAAGTAAAGTCGTCCCAGGAACGCAACTCAACAATATTGGCAATATCATTTTAAAGTCGTCTACTTTAAAATGTATAATGTATGTCTAAATTGTCAATATAGATGAGTCAGATAAAATTAAATTATTAGAAGAATTTTTCACTAAGTAACAAAAACAAAATTTGTTTAATTTACTAATGTTTGTATTTTGAGAACGATTTCCGAAGTGAAAATTGAAACGTCAATAAATGTATTTTAACCTTTAATTGTGGCTTATTCCCATTTAAATATTAATTAAGCTTAAATCTATTCCGTAATCTTCCAAAAGCTGCCTAACCCAAACCTACTCCACGCTGTACCTCATGTATTTGGTTATTTTTTCCAATTTGTAGTTCTAATTTCTACTAAACAAAAGATCATCAATATCTTTCTTATTAGATGGTATTTCAGACTCTCAATATAAGCATGTATTTAGCTTCCGAAGACACCTACTCGATATTACCGCATCAGGTAGCCAGTAGGATAGTAACTTTTTCCATAGTCCTACAGCATGATAAGCAGCATACAAAACAACTTGAAAAAGAACGTAATAGTATACGCCAGACAGTACCACGCAGCACAGAATTCTCTCGCGAGTTTACTACTAACTGAAGAATTTATTGCAGTTATTAAAGATGTGAAAATGACAAGGCACATGAGTTTGACTACTCTACTGCGGAAAAAAAAAGAAAAAGAAATGGCTGACAACATTTTATTAGCACATCATAACATCTAGAGTATTGCCAAAAGCTTTTAAAGTGAGTTAAATAATTGCTCTACGAAAACCAAATAAACCACGAGAGAAAGTCGAAAACTACCGCTCTATAGTACTTCTTAGCAGTTCTTATAAACTTTTAGAACGACTTTTCCTCAACAAAATAGGCACACGAATTCTGGAAAATTTTCCACTCGAATAAGGGTTGAGACCTAATGGAAGCTGTACAGATTTAGTACTTAGCCTGACTACACATATTGAAGCGGGCGTCCAAAAACAACAAAAAACAGCTGTAGTTTTCGTGAACCTGACAACTGCCTACGATACACTGTGAAAAGAAGTTCTCCTATATAAGCTGGCGAAACAGATCTCTTAATATACAACGCTGCGACTGACAAACAATATGCTTGCTGACAGCACTTCCAAGTGATCCACAGTAATAATTTAAGTTAACAAGGAAAAATCAATAAGGGTTTACCTTAAAACATGGTTAAAACTTAAACTTAAACTTAAATGTCTAAAAACAAGGTTAGAAAGTTTTGGTATTCTGACGATCTAACTTCACCTGTATAACACAAATAGTTTGAACCTACCCAAAACACGGTGGTAAATGACCTCAACAAATTGTACTAATACTTTACCAAGTGATGGTTATTATCAAACCTGAATAAAACTGAAGTCAGCTGCGGCCATCTTAACAACAATAAGGAAAAGTACGAATTAGAGGTCCAATTGAATAACAGTATCCAAAATATCTTAGGACAGAACTGTATTACTAAAAAAAAAACACCTTGAAAGATCAGCTCAAAAAATCATCATCATCATCCAGCCTTAAAAGTTCACTGCTGAACATAAGCCTCTTCCTCGTGTTTACAACCCCGTCTATCCTGCGCCATTCTCCTCCAGTTTTCATTTTTTTCTTCTTAAATCGTCAGCCCATCGTGTAGGTGGTCGACCGACGCTTTTCTTGTCTTCCATTGGTCACCATTCCAATACCCTATTTGTCTATTGCTTATCCGTCATTCTAGCTATATGTCCTACCCATCTCCATTTTAATCTGTCTATCCTTTCGATGACGTCAGTCACCTTGGTTCTTCTCCTGACCTCTTCGTTTTTTATTTTGTCTCGCAGAGTTACTCCTAACAGGGATCGCTCCATTCTTCTGTGTGACTCTTAGTTTGGTAGCCGAGGCTTTTGTTAGAGTAAGTGTTTTTGCTCCGTATGTCAACACTGGGAGAACGCAGTGATCAAATACTTTTCTCTTCAAGCATGTGAGCAGCTCACTTTCAAAAGTTTCTCTCAGTTTTACATATGCTGCCCACCCAAGACCGATTCTTCTCTGGTTCATGGGTTCGATTATCTCTTCCAATCATAATTTTTATAAAAAAATAATTACCCGAAATAACCTTATTCTGAGCCTATAACACTAGCTAAGGAGCATCAGCAAATACATTGCGAATATCTGCAATAAGTCTAGTATATTTTGTGGTCGAGTATTTTGAACCGATATGGATAAACAGCGCACATACAAAGGAAGTGGACATCTTAACATAGGAACAAGAATGATTAGTGGATGCATCAGAACTACTCCATCTTATTGGCTATACCCATACCTAAACTAAGAAGACAAGACGTCCTGATAAAAGAATATAGAAAAATAATTAGTAACAAACAACTTACAATCCTTGAGGATATCTCAGAGCTGGCAATAGATCGGCTTCGATCTAGGAAGCCCGGAAGAAATGTTATTAGTACCACTGACAGCATATAACTTCAACATTAACTCCGAATCGAAGATGCTCAGGACTGTCATTGCCCCACCCGATGTACGAAATATAATTGACCCAGTTGTAAGACCTGATGGCTTCAACCAACCACGGCACCTGGAAGACCTTTATCCGCATCAGAACAGGACATGGTATGTGTGCCGATAACCTCTATAAATGGAGAAAAGTGACAACCCAGATTGCGACTGCGAAACTCCAAATCAAACAATTGAAGGATTTAAAGGACTTTTACCATACCACACATTCCAGCCTTGAATGAACAGATAAATTAGATCTTTTAATGTATTCGTTTTTATGTATATACTTACATATTTGTTTGTAACCCATTCACTGCAATGTCTTATGTACTGACTCATTTTTATATATTATGTAAACTTACCATGTGTTATGCCATACGCTAAATAAATAATGTTCCTAACTATGTGAGATCCTTTAGCGACCTAAACGAATATTAATGTAAATGTCATAAGAATATTTGTCAAATTTCTAGTATTTTAAACATATGTATATAAACTCTTAAATAGGTAAAGAATCATAGACTTATTAATTTTAGTTGATTTTTCAGCGAGTGGCAGTCCAATGTGTGCGTCTCCCAGCGCTCATAGCGATAGTTCCTCTGGTAACGGAAGATTATCTTCAGCAGGCTCGGAAGGTGGACTCAACAACAACAACAATAACTGCAATACTAAATTAGGTGATATCTTACGAAGTGAGTTGAGAATTTTACGTTTAAAATACTGAAGTTTCGCAGAGAACCTAAAGCTTCATCTTAACACTTTAACACTTTAAAGTTATTATTTTTTGAGTTTTCTTTTGCCTTCTGTAATTTTTCATTGATGAGGTTATTTTAAGTATCGTAGTAGTCATCGTATTTAGTTTGTGAAGCTCATTACACCTAACTCTTTCGTTAGATGATAATATTCACATTATGTATTGATTATATTATATTTTTACCGAAGTTTCTTTTCATAATCACTCCTTAAATCTCTGTGAATAGTATATGATATACAAAATATAAAAGTATAAAGAATATATTTATATTAAATTATCCCAATTCACAAGCCTTCAAAACTAATTATATTATTGCTTCACAGGCAACAATGGACTCCATCAACAATATAATGTAGAAGATCAATTACACACGGCGAACCGAATGGCCGTTTTAGCGAATATGGTTAACCAAGGTGGAGTACCACCTGGTTTAGGTTCGGATTCATCTGCTGCTGCCAATATAACTGCCGCAAATCTTGCCAATTTAGCGATGAGACTTGGTGTAACACAGGTAATTGTTAGCAAAACTTTCTAACTACAGTTACAGTCGCTTTATTTTTTTATTATTACATTAAGTATTACCTTCTGCTAATACTTAATGTGATAAGTAAATAACATTTTAAATACAAATAATTAATTTTACGTACAATTGGAAAGGCCATGGGATCCTTATCATTCTCTTTTTAAATAATTTTCTTTAAGAGTCTTTCTCTATTGCTACAGGATTTGTTCTAATTTCCTTTCGTTATTTTTCATCTGCGTAAATTAACTCTTTCGCTACAAAGGTTGCGCGGCCAAGTATCGGTTGCCCGTTGCTCATATATGGCGCCGGGAAAATTTTGCATTTCGCGAACGAGACGGCCACTCAGTAGTTCACATTCTTTATATTGAAGTGTTTGAATCGTTTCTCGTTTGTCGGCAATTTGTTTATATTCATTTTATCGAAGTAGTGAAATTTTTTGTTGTAAAACTTCGAAAAAACGGTATTCAGAAAGTATGGCGCTAGGGTGGGTGATGTGCTGCCGTGTATGTACGGCATCAGTATGGTGTATTTGTGGATCGTAACGTATATGAACGATACTAGTAAGCAAGATGGACAATGTAGAACGTACTATTATGATTATAGCTCTTCAAAGATGTAGATACTGAAAAATGTACGGTGACAAATCCTGTACGATGGAGATTAATTTGCGTAATAGTACGGCGCTCGCTCATCAAAGCTGCAAATGAAAATCGCACTTTTACGGCAACAGTATCAAAGGGTTAAAGGAAAAGAATAGGAAGGATTGACAATACCGTAGATATAATAGAATCCAAACAACTTTTATGGTACGGGCATGTAATGCAAACACAGGCCTTAAACTATGTTCCATAGAATAAAAGAAGAAGAGGACGACCAGCCTTAGAATGGAGAGAAGGAATCAGAGCAATAAAGAGAGTTAGAGCCATAAATAAGAAGGAATGTACCGACCGAAAAAGGTGGAGATGGAATTGCGGGATGAGACAGAGGCTGTAGGACCCCCGTAGATATATTTGTATAAATTAAACATCATGAAATGTCTCTTTGGAACTCCTATATTACCGTATCTAGTACCAATGGCACTATATTATTGGCTTAACATTAAGCTCAAATACAATTTTATTATCACATGGAGTTTATTAGTCTTTCTGGACTATCACTACTACTGACTACTACTGACTATCACTACATATGTATACTTATGATGAGTAGTTATGCATCATACGAACCTTATCATTATAAGAATTCCCTACCATATGCTTAAGATGGTTTAGTATTATATAGATTTTGATTTGTTTATTCGTGTATTTTCGTATTTGCTCTCCTTGTGGCACTAAAATAAAAACGGTACAGAAACTATTTATTTATGAAGATAAATTTCCTTTGAATGTGTTCTTCTAAATAACCATAGTATTTATTGGATTTTTTAAGTCCCATCTTCTACCGAAGCTTGACAACTAACGAGAGATCCACAATTATTTTCATCAAAGCTATCCGAGCAAAAAATTACGTATGTCTTGTTTTAATCTGAATTTGTATCATTGGTTTATAAATTAATTTTGATTAACATTGTAAAACATAAAAAAATCAGCCAAAATCTTTAACACAGAACTTTATTCAAAAATCAAAAAAAAATAACAAAATTATAAGTAACAATAATAAATAAAAACAAAGAGGATGCTGTATATATGTCTACCACCAACATCTCTACATAATGTAACTCTTCTTGTCATAGAGTCTATAATATTGTTTATGACCCACGAAGTATTATTTAATTCTTCAATATGATTCTCTATTCTTTGTCTTCTTCTAATTTCGCTACAGGAGTTTTAAAAATCGAATTTTTTAAATGTGGCCTCAGACAGAAATCGCAGGGAGTCAAATCACAGGATTAAGGGGGGAATATAATAGGCATATTAAACTTATGACCATATTGTTGAAAAAGTTCATAATAAAATTCAAATTTTTTAAATTCAAAATAACCTTCTATTAATTCATCATCCATAAATTGATTTATAAATGGAGTTAAAATTTCTTGACGGTATCTTTCAGCATTTAGAATCCCTTCAAAAAATATGGGTCCGAGAATACGTCGCTTGCTTCTCTTCTTAGAGTGCCATATCCCTACGGAACGTCGGCGACTACCATGCTTATAATATTGTTATACTGATCTCGGTCTTGCGCTACGTAGCAATTGGTCCGCTGTCAAACCTGTCCACTGCAAAAAATTCCTCAATCAAGAGAGTTTCTTCCGTCCTATCCATTTCTTTCCTTCGATTTTACCGTTGAGAATTACCGTCGCTTGCTTATAGCAGCCCAAACTCTAAGTTTCTGTGGATATAAAGGCATTTCAATAAAATAATGCGGGTTATCTCCACTCCACATTCTCATATTCTGAGAATTTGTGTACCCAGAAAGATGACACCAACATTCGTCATTAAAAATGGTTTTTGCCTAATTATTATTATTGAGATTGTTCAGAGATCAATAACAGAAGGCTAGCCTTTGGGGACAGTCGTTTAGAGTGATTTCATGGAAGGCTTGTAAACGATACGGATGAAAATGTAAATCTTTCTTAAGAATACACTGGCAAGTTCCATATGAAAGATTTATCTGTTGATGTAAATGCGGAATTGATGTATGTGGTTAATCTACAATGACTGTTCTGACCAGTTCGATGTTTCCTTCAGTTCGCCTGCGCATGGCTTGTGAGTTACGCTTCCCGTTTCTCTATAAACATCTAAAATGCGACGAATAGTTCTGCAAAAAGCGTCGTAATGAACCGCAACATTGGGAAATTCGTCAACGAAATCTTCAAAGGCATCTCGGTTAGAGTAAACACATTCTTTGTTTATTCTTTGGCCATTTCTAAAATACATTTCGAGCATAGATCGCTGTTGTTTATCTGTAAAAACCATTTTTAATAATTTTCTTTACTAAAATTTGCAAAGTCAAAGTTAACGTAAACTGACAAGTATATCTGAATTAATGATAGACATGTATAGCTAACTCTGTACTTCAGAGCCCATTATGATGACAATAATTTTGGATTAGTGGATATTATGACTATGCGGATCTCGCTAACCGTCGCTCTAAAGAGCTGTGCACTGCTGCATCCGAATCATTCTCCCGGGTTCCAAAGTTAGGGTAATCTTTGTCTTCCCACATTTCGTATTACAAGAATTTTGCCTTACAAATTGAGTTGTAATAATGCGTATTTTTGCCCTCTTGTTACACATCTTAAATACTAAAGTTTTCTTCTTTTGACGGTTAATATTATTTCTAATTAATTGTCCATCCTTCCAATTACTTCCATATTTGACATTCTCTCCATCAGTAGCAAACCCAGGGAAGGTTTGAGGGTTAAACTTCCCAGGGCACTATTCCGACACTGTTACTCACAAATTTTAAGGACTCAAAATGGAAAAAGCGTAAAAACAATTTCGGTGCCCAACCAAAACCTCCCCACAGGAATTTTCTAGATGCGCCACTGCTTTCCATACATGATAATTATAAAAATCTTCTAAGGCGACAAATTGATTTAGATGTACTTGCTTCATTATTTACATGTTTTTTCTTTAAAGAAGAATAAAAACGTAACACAGAAGCAGCCTTGGTCGTATATTTCTTGCTATATTACGATAATCTCGACTACTACTTCACTACTACTACGACTACTACTTACTACTTCAAAACGCATCTTGATTTCTTTGGTTTGGCATATATTTGGCCACTGAGTTTTCTTTAAATTTATTTTAAGACCATGTCCGTGGTAACACGCCTTCAAGAATTGGATTTTATTCTGTAAATAATTGTTGTTATTCATCATTATTACTGTCTTGTCTGCAAAATGTAAGTTATTTCAAATTACTCGATCGGTAAGATCCTCTTTTGAAACTGGGAATATTTCTTAGAATACAACACGAAAATTACGCGCCATTTGAGCAATTCTGCTACGGCTACTCTGGCAGACTTCTCTTTTTATTTTGATGTCTCCGGTTTTCCAGTTGACAACTCTAACCTTAGCAATGTGATTTGAATGTAGATGAGAAATAATTTTTTTATTATGACCGACAATATAGTTGCTTTTTAATATGCTTATAAGCTATTTATGTTGAAATACATCAAAGTCTTTTTTTAAGTCTACTAAACACAAATAAATGTCTTGGGTTATGACCATTAATTTCTGGGCCCAAACATTCAAACCGACCAAAGATCTTTTCGTAAATCCTTTAGTTTTGTTTTATTAATAATTAAAATTATGTTTTAGGCAAACCAAGTAAACAACTCTAGTAATCCATCGACGCCTCCTATCACCAACGACACCTTATCGCTTTCTATGAACGCAATGAATGCTATGCGCGCCTCTATGGACAGCATTCGAAATATGGACGTAATGAGGTCATCCGTAATGGATATGTCCTCGTCTCAGCAATCGCAACAACAACAAGAAGCTCTTAGAATGCAGCACGCTGAAGCGCTAATTAGGTCACAAGCAGAGACAGCTCTACGACTGGCTATGAGCCAAGCGCTGCCTCAGCTTAGTCAACACCAACAGGAGAGCAGTCATAGTCCGCTGCGCCATAATGGTAAGTGATTTTTTTTTTTTCAAAATACGGCATTTATTTTTAAAAAATAGTATGGTGATCTAAATTCTACAGACTAGTTATTGAATTAGTGAGATCGAACAACTTTACAACAACAAGAAATTAACAATTATACTATTTCTGTGATCAACTTGAATCAGCTGCCTAGATCTTTGGCATATAAAAACAGGATGAAGAACATGTTTGCACTGTAGTATTCTTTGTTTTTAGTTTATTAAAAGTTGGATTCAGATATTAATGATACACAGATGGGGTTCAGAAAGGGATTAGGTACTCGAGAAGCTCTCTTCGGTTTGAATGTTCTTACACAAAGATGCCTAGACGTTAACCAGGAAGTACATGCATGTTTTATCGATTTGGAAAAAGCGTTTGACAGAGTACGCCATGATAAGCTAAACGACATTCTTGAAAGAGAGGACATATATAATAAAGATCTGCGAATAATTCTCAATCTATATTGGAATCAAAAAGCTAACATCAAAATAGAAAATGAGATATCACAAGCAATAGAAATACGTAGAGGAGTACGACAGGGATGCATTTTGTCACTGCTGCTATTTAATGTTTATAGTGAAAGCATCTACCAGGAAACCCTTTTGCAAGCAAACGAAGGAATCGTAATCAATGGAGAGGTTGTAAATAATATTCGATACGCAGACGACACTGTACTAGTTGCAAGAACAGTAGAAGAATTACAACGATTACTTACAAATATAAATATTGCCTGCAACAATTATGGCATAAGTATCAATATCAAAAAAACTAAGTATATGGTCTTCAGTAAGAACATGACACAACCAACACATATTAGTATAAACGGCATTCAAATTGAAAAAATATCAAGTTATAAATACTTGGGTACTTCAATAAACGAAACTGGAGACCAAAACAATGAAATAAAAAGATATATCGAAATTGCCAGGGCCACTTTCATAAAGATGAGGAAATTCTTCTGCAACAGAGATATAAGCATCCCTCTCCGATTAAGAATGCTAAGGGGCTACGTATTTAACACGCTATTATACGGTGTAGAGGTCTCGACTCTCAAGCAGAACAATATAAAAAATATTGAAAGTTTTGAGATGTGGTGCTACCGTCGAATGCTGAAGATAAGTTGGGTTGACAGAGTTACAAATTTTGAAGTAATGCGAAGGATAGGAAAAGACCCAGAAATTTTGTCAACGATCAAACGAAGAAAACTCGAATATTTGGGTCACGTTATGAGAGGACATAAATACGCATTACTTCAAAATATAATGCAAGGAAAAATAGAAGCAAAACGGAATCCAGGCCGCAGAAGAATGTCATGGCTGCGTAATATGAGAGAGTTGTTTGGCTGTACCACTAATGAACTCTTTAAGTCAGCTATAAACAAGGTCAGGATAGCCTTGATGATTTCCAATCTCCGATAGGAGTGGCACAAGAAGAAGAAGATTCTTTGTACGGAACTAAAAAAAGTAACCTAAGATAGAACTAAGTAAAAAGTATAACAAAAAATAGAAGAGAATGGAAGAAGCTGATCCGTGGGATTAGTAGCGTAGCTATCAATTACCACCATCCAGCTTCTAACGTCTAGTGCTAGAGATATGTTTTCTGCGTACTTACAAATTATATTTTGCTCAAGTTGCATCCAGTTATGCTCTATCTCCTTATATCGTCTGTCCATCGCATCGGATCGGTTCTCCATTCCAATAATCTTCTCGTTCATTTATCATCGCTGAACCGTGTTACCGAGCAAATCTCAATTTAATTTTCTTTTCCGGCAGGCATTGTTTGTATGTCTTTCTGACAATGGTAATATAGAGATTTCACTATTGAATTTTTTCTTCAATCTGCTGTATGCAACCCAGCCTAGACCAATTCTTCTTTGTATTTCTTGTGTATGGTGATTTTTAAGTCATAACCAAGATATATGTAATGTGTAACCGCTTTTATTGTGTTCTTTTCTATTTTATTGTTCCTTTCGTGATCAAGTTCGTCCAAAAATTTGTTTTACTTTTGTTTATTGGCAATACCACACTTTAACCACCACTTTTGCCTGTAAAAGTTCATTAAGCATTACTTCCTAGTCATTAAACATTACTAGTATTACTAGATAGAAGGCAAAAGATCTCAAGGTCGCAGAAGGACATCGTGGTTGAAGAACATCAGACAGTGGGCAGGAATGACCACCATACATCTATTTAGAGCAGCTATTGAAAAAGAATACTCTTCTTTAATCATGATATCTACTACTATCCTACATATTGCACCTTTTAAAAACCAAATTGTAGAATTAAATTCGCAGAGTTGCTATATATCCTAAGAGGTGCCTTGGATATCATTATAGACTTCATATACTTCAATCTCAATCTAGGACTCTACTGTATAACCGTAAATATTGCCGTTTAAAAATAATATCTTACTAACCGCCTATATCAATTAAGTTACTTTTTTTAATAGATCGACATTTTTAACGTATATTTTACTAATTTATGCTTGTGTTTTTAGGAAATTACCAGGGTCATCAAGGTCAATCGTCGCAACAACTAAGTCCTGATCTTACTGAAGCCCTAAGGCTGCAAGAGCAAAGGTTAGAGCAAGCCTTAAGGCTACACGGTAGCGATCCGAGAACGTTAGGGTTTCCGCTATCGACCCAACAACAAAATCAACAACCATGAAATTTTAGCTACTACTGAACGCATAATACGTAAGGATACCTTTTAAAAAAATGTCTCATTTTTTCGTTACGCTGTACATACTTTTGAAAGCTAAAACCTACTACCTATATTTGGACAATTACGAAAAAGTTTAACCGAAGTTTTTTATAAGAATTTTACATATTAATGAGACAACTAAACAATAAGTGGATGAAAACTAAAAAATCTATTTTAATATACGCTAAAAAAGTTTTAACATCTTTAGGAATAAAAATTGGTCGTAATAACGATGGTAGAGGGGGATTTTAGCTTTTAATTGTACCATAAAAAGTAGAAGTAAAAGGCGGGCAGTCGTGTTGGTATCAGTTGTAGTTGTAGCTTTTCTTTTTGTTAAAATATTTTTTATCAAATGAAAAAGGTGCTTTTTATATACGCACGGGTCTGTCCGCCTTTTAAAATTATGAGAAATAGTACAAAGTTGTTGTGTTTTTAGTTTTAATTTAGCAAAACAGGAAAACAGTAACATGGTTAACCTAAAAAATCGTTTATTGTTCAAACGAGTTCCATATAAATCCGATAAAAAAGTGGATACTATTGTTGAAACTTCTATTTATAGACAAATCCATATACTTTTACAAATCAAATATACTTTTATAGAAATTTTTATACAATCTTGGAATTTTAAATAACACCGGTTGTTTTATGAACTGGCAGAAATATAGAATAAAAAAAATAGACTATTAACTACTATAATTTAACCCACTTTCACGAATGTTCTCACTGATCACGTCTAGCCTTAATCAGTAAATACAAGGTACGGTTTTCTTTTTCAAAAACAATATTTTTTTAAATTTTTCTTCATGTCTATATTTTTTAAGCTAATATTAATATTATTATTTTATTAACCGTAATTGGAAATAAATTCAAATTGATAATTTGAATTTATTTAAATTGTTTTAAAAATCAATACAAGCCGTGGTATAATACTTAAAATTCATAAGAATAAAATCTATATCTATACCTAGAGCTAAATACTCGTACTAGCTCATACATAAAACGAAATATTTAATAGCTTTTAAAAACCATTTAAATAATTCGAAAATGTTTATTTTAATTTCAAACTTGTAGGAAAATATCTATAGTTCATTTCACCGATTTTGTCCGATGAGTGGAATCATACTCGAGGCACATTTAGAGTTACATTTCTGTCAGATACAGGTTGCAATTTTAAACGCGGACGTGTTTTTAATTCAGCAACTAGACAACTGCAGCTAGTTTCGTCAGTAAATAGAAATTATTCAATTCGGAAGTCTTTACTTAACCCTTTAACGGCGAAATTTGATTTTTTTATTTTAGCGAAAGGAGATTGTTCAACGAGGTATTAAGACTATATATTTTCGGAAAATTAAAAAAAATTTATGGTATGAACACACTTTATTGACGAAAATTGGACTGTTACTATACGGTAACGCTAGCCTAAATATGAAATACAAAATTATTTGGTATGGAATATTTCATTACATTCTATACATAGCCCAACGTCACATTTCAAACAATTTGTACGTACATTAGATGAACACCCTTCCCCGGCACATATTCTTCTTTTCTTATTTTCATTAGGCACAAGTAAATGTCTACGACCATCATATCGTAGATCATTTGACACTTTGTTAAATGTCACACTGGAACGTGATATTGCTGGTTTTTTAACGTGATATGTTTGTACTACTTGTCTCCTAAAATCGAATTGGTTTTCCCCGAATAAACTGTTTACAGGGATGTCGCCTGAAATATTTTATCATGGATTCGTCATAATCCAAGTTTTGTTCTGGAATCCAGTTATCTAAAAAAAATTTTTCAACTTATCCATCAACAGTTTCAATTTCCACATTTTATCAGATTTGTCTGGTTTGTTGTTATCTGCACAGTGCAGGTATCTTAGAATTTGATGAAATCTATCTCGGCGCATAGCTTGACTTACCATTTGATTTCGCATGTCATCTTGAGAGTCCCAGTAAAAGTCTCGACCAGGTAATTCGACTTATCCCGATAAAAAGAGACTAGCAAAACAACATTTCATTTCATCCAGCGTGATGGTAGGATTTGGGTCATTTAAGAACATTGCATATTTATTTGATTTATCAACAATGAACTGAATTATATCATCATCTAAAAAAATTTCTTCTTCTTCTTCTTTATTTGCCTATCCGTTACGAATGCTGGCGATCATCATGGCAATCTTTATCTTATCTGCAGCAGCGCGGAAAAGCTGCACAGATGTTGTATTGAACCAGATTCTGAGGTTCTTTAACCAAGATGTTCTTCTTCTTCCTGGACCTCGTTTTCCAAATATTTTTCCTGGCATAATTCCAAAAAAATTTTCAAACTTCAAGAATTAATAAGCTTTTGAATCGTGCATCATTTTGTTTTGAAAATTGCCTTGTACGGTCTTTGTCTTTTATTCTCTTCAAACTGCTTTTGTTCTGTATGAAATCGTACTTCAACAGGGGCTGTTAGCTGTTGTCTGTTAAGAGTGTCAACAATACCTCCATTATTTTCTTCACCTGGGTCTTCATCCGTGAGAATATTTGATTCTGGAGGCTCTATAAAAATCTTTGCTCTAAAAATTATAAACCATGTTCAAGGCCTCTTCTAACGTAAAACCTTGCCTGAAACAAATAACAGTAAATTAACATCTGCACCCATAACTGACTAGCTTTACCATATGGTAACGCTCTACAAAATAGTGCTAATTATAAAATTGGTAAATTTTAGCATCAAAATAATCTAACACAGATCGAAAGTGATCTATTAGCTATCATATATTACCAATATTTTGAGAATTCTACTGAAATTAAAATATTTCTAATACTTACTCTAGACGGAAGTCCACTGGTTGAGAGTACATTTCATTATACATACTTCAACACACTAATTCAACTTTTGTTTTTTGGTAATTTTGTTTTGAAGACTCCAGTTAAACCACCGCTTGCACTAACATTCGACAGTAAAATGACGCACCAGCTATATTGAATTTCCAACAAGCCTCAATATGAGTAAATAGAGACGGGCGTAACCGTTACCATATAGTAAAGCTAGCCGTTCATGGGTTAATTCACATTCTGAGTAGTCGTCATGTACGACTCTATTATACGAATATTGACACTACTTTTTTCTCTTGTATTCAAACTAAACTCCGGCTTTTGGTGTTTTATTTTGGAAATAATTTTTAATATCTTTAACCTTTTTTCTCTGATTTGGTGGTCTACTAAGATTCACGGTAATATTGTTTTGGTATTTCTATCCTAATATTTCTAGTATTACCTTTTCTTTTTTTTTTAATCCTCATTCGCTGTTTATACGTATTGTTTTTTTTTTTAACCAACTTCTGACAATCTTCCATACCAGTTTTTTTTGGATTTTTTGATAATATGTCAAATATTAGACTTGTAGTAAACAAAATATGTCTTATCGGGGCTTGAATTTTGAGTTCGCATATCTTTAACTCCTTCTGTTGTAAATAAATTGAAACTTTAAATAAAGAATAAAATATATCGATTTTAATACAAATAACATTGACATAAAGTATTTAATCTTATGGTCTACCCTTTAACATGTATGGTGAGATTGGGGTGATATGTAGTCACAAACGTAGTCGTTATAATCATCGACATCAAATATGTTAATACAATCATACGAGTATATATATGTTCAAACTCAACCTGGGTTTTTTCTACATATTTTCCCTAATCAGGAACTATACAGATAAAGTATTTTGGAATTATACATTTCGATTGAGTTTACAGATACTACAGACAATCCTCTGAACGAATATAATAATTTCTAAAACGCAAAATTTATGAAAAAAAAAGTTTACACAAAATTCCATAAATCTATTCAATAAACACCTTTTTTCGGTTTTCCGTGTTACTGTTTCCTCCTGGATAGAATACTTGACGTACTGAGTTTGATCTTTAAAATCAATAATGTGCCAAATAGTCTTTTGTTTTTGTTCAATTGCGTTTATTGCGCTCAGTATAATAATTTGATGGCTAGGCCATAATAATGATAATATTAATGCACTTTAAAAGTGCCCACCTACAAAAATCATTAAACAATGTATAGTTATAAGTGTTATGAAGAAGTATCGAAATGACAGTTTCGGTATTTCAAAATTACTTAAATTTAGGTTGTATATAAATATATATCTAATTGTTTTTAGAGTAAAAATTGTATGAATGATATATAGAGAATATGCAAACAATCTTTTCTAAAAAAATTAAAAAGATAAATTTTTCGAAAATTTATACTTACTTTTTTGTTTTGCTGTGATTATTTTTGTTTGGCCGGTTTAATGTAACATACCTAGCAATAACGTAATAATTTTTTGCAATTTACACTGTGATTTTACGATATAAATCTTATTTTTTTATTTTTAAGAAAAGAAAAATCGGCTTTAATTTTATATCTACCGTGCGTTTTTTATATCGTATCTTAACATTGCTATCTTGAAACTTACAGCGACATAAAATCAGCTAATTAGAACAAAAAATTGAATATTTAAGAGCCTAGTAAAAATATGCCAAAAAATAGTATACATAGGAAACTATTGGAATTTATAAACTATAATTCAAGATAAAAAAATTATTGTTTTTCATCCTCTTACGTAGACAAAAAATTTAAATCTTTATTAAGAGCAATAACTTTTCCTCCAATCATAGTTTAGGTATTAGTGGAACCATCTTGCCACATAACAAGGTTACATGTACTGCACTTGGTCATACCATATAGACCACATCGCCGTATCAAAAAGGTAAAGATCATCTCTGCTTGATGTACGTAATAAAACAGGAGCAGACATCGCAAGTAACTACATATTATCTCCTAATCGGAATCATTAAACTCAAGATGTCAAAAACTAAAATTACGCGAAACACCAACAGGCCAAGAGAGAACGCGACATGAATAGTAGAGAAGCTTTAACAGAGTTTTGACTGAGATGACTGAGGAAAACTTGGGTAAAAAAGAAAAAGAGACAAAAGAATAGACATCAGATGAAACTTGGAATCTTATCAATGATGGGAAAAGAGCGAAAAAAGATATCCTCCAACCAGGAACTGTGGAAGAAAGAGTAAGCGAAAAATAGATGGAGTGAAGAGACAAAAAAAATAGGGCTGAAGAACTGGCAAAACAAGCAGAAACAGTAACACAATACGACAGAACCTGAGAGCTATACCAAATTACTAGAGGACTAACAAAAAATTGGCCCAAATGTTCGAAAATTGTGAGATTCAAGGCAAGGGAATTGCTTAAAATAGATGACCAAGTAGAAAGGGGGAAAGAGCATTCCCAGGAGATGCTAAGTACGCCCAGGGATAATGTAGATGAAATATTAAGGACATTAAGGCACTGAAAAAATTTTATGCCTACTATATTGCTGACTGTCGCTGTCATTACGCTATTTAAGTAAGCAGGAATTTTGCTTGAATTTACTATTTTACATTTAATATACATACAAATATGTTTATTTTGACGTTTCGATTTCCACTTCGGAAATCGAAAACCTTTCGGAAATTTCCGAAGTTCAAATCGAAACATTAAAATAAACCTGTTTTAAATTAAAATTGTGGTTAATTAATAACGAAACTAGTAAACTATATTAAAATTCCACAAGAAAATAGCTTCGGAACAATATTAGGCGTTTTGCTGTTATATGCTGCCATCAAATTTTTGCTTACCGATATACATTACCAAAAACTTTATTCAAAATATTTAAGACGGCTAGTTAAATTCTATAATTGGTGATAAAAATTTGTATTAAACTTATTTTTAAAGTACGAATTCTACAAGTGAATACAAATTTAAAAGTTTTTTGTTTCATTTAAGTTCTTCTTTATGTCTAATTTTTTGCATATTTTACGTAAGTTTTTAAGTGAACATCTTTTGTAGTAATTAACTGACTTTATATCTCTTAGTTTTTACAAGATAGAAACGCTGAGATACAATACAAACAAGACACGGTATATTATTAAAAAAGTACAAATACTTAATTTTATCTGAAAAGAAGAAAAGCTATAATTTTTATTCAGAAATATCAGAACTATCTAAAGAGTAAATGTCGAGTAAGTGTGAGAGACCAAAATTATTTTGTATATTTTCGAAAAGAATCGTACTTAATATTTTCAAAAGGAATTCATTGTCAGGAAATATTTATAATTTCAAAAATAAAATGTGGTTTTATATAATTTGTAAATAATTATTTTTAAATAGGAGCCTCTGTACATAAGCATTCCCGAAATTCTGGAAGCATTTCGAAAAATTTCAGTTTAACACACTTTAATTTTTCGAAAAAAATTAGCACCCTCTTTCGTTCTACAAAAAACTAATCTCAGCGAATATTACCTATTAAATATTCTGTATAAAATATTAAATACTATAAAATTTAATTATTAACATTTAAAAGGAAAAACATTATATATTATGAAAGAGTGTAACTTAAACTTAACCTCACATAACCTAAAAAAGTAACTTTACTAGTATATTAAAGCGTTTGCATGTAATAAATTTTAATGTCGTTCTGAACAGAAGAACTGAAAAACCACCTTTCAAACTTTCAAATAAATATGAATTTGGGCAAACGCTACTCAATATTAATGAAAAATTGTATACATTTGTTGATTGTTTGCCAATAGTTTACCATCTCGGCTAGTTGTGCTAGGTAAGTATATTTTTGCCGACATCAAAAACTTCCAAATCTTGAAGATCATATTAGTACTGAAGATAAACGATATGTTTGTTGATCTAAAATTTTAATTTCTTTATTCCATTCATCTTTCTTTCAAGTAAATGTTCTTAAAGATTCTATAGGTACTTCCGATAAACGATGTTTGTTAATTTATTCAATTTATCACTGCTTTGGGCAGTTAATGCTCATAAAAATCAATCTTTCCTATAATATACGTTGTTTAATGAAAGGAATTAAAATTCTAAGCTTGCCCTCTATTCCTTTTGTCTAAACTACAATGTTTTGGAAAATATTCGATGAATCAAACAAAGACATTTAACCTAAAACTAAAATTAAAATTTTTCTTATTACGTTTGTGGTAGGCTCCTGCGATGTTATATATTTTCACTATTCTATGGAGTTGAATCCTGGACACTCCTGAAGCGAGTCCGGAAAAGATGGAAAAGAAATTTGAAGCCTTCGAGATGTAGGAATATACATGGACAAGATAACCAAGGGGACAGTAATCAACGGGACAGTACTACGAAGATAGCGATAGGGAAAGAAAGGGAAGTGATGTACATGATTAAAAAGAGAAAGTTAGAATATCTTGGACACATAATGAGAAAAGGCACTAAATATAGAATATTAAAAATAATTCTCCAAGGTAAAGTATTTGGAAACCGGGGAACTGGAAGAAGAAGAATATCATGGCTAAAAAACCTGAGAAGATGGTTCTCCACAACAACAATTAATTTATTTAAAGCATCAGTCAAAAATATTAAAGTCTGAATGATCGCTATTATTTGAAATGAATAGTTACCGAAAGAAAAATACGTTTACGTATACAGATGGAGGAATAAAGTATCTCCCAAAATTAAATATTAATGTTATTCTTTGCTTTAGTACTTCTTGCCCTTATTTTTCAGTAAAATTGGCTCTTTCTGTGCATATTTGGCTTTTTGAATGTTGATCAATCATTATCTTTATCTTTTGGGTGTGGATTATCACATTTTTAACTTTCTTGCAACGCAATATCGACTTTTGTATTTGGGTTTTTAATGTGCAGCACAAATATATTTTTCTTGGATTCTTTATGAAAACTGTCAATCTATATAAACGAGCATATTTCTCACAGATTACGTAGTACTCTTATTTGATTGTTTAGCTTGGTTGCTATTATGAAATCTTCCGTTTTTTATTGAACTTATCGGAATGTTCGCAGTTCGGTCCTAGAAATCGCTACAAACATTTTACCGAGTTACTATTTTAGATTTGGTAGGTGCAGTGTTTTTTTATATAATATAATGATTGTCTTTGTTTTAAATATTTTATTTATTCTTTTTAAAAGTCCATGGTTTGTTAAAATTCATACTTTACTTAAGTAAAGTAAAATCTTATTACTTATCTTTTACATAAGGAGATTAAGTTTAAGAATTTAAATTGTTAAATAAATATATTTACCTTCAAAAAATAAGAAGATTCACCAAAATATTATAATAGCCCTAACATTTTATGTAAGAAGTATGAAATGGAATAATTATTATATTTTTAAACTGTAAATATTGGCTGAGAATGATTTGTTGTAGAAACGCGAGAGGATTTTACTGACCAACTGTATTTTTTAATGTAAATAGTTCCAATACAATTTTTGATTTTTCCATATCACTTGTTTTTTCCACATCTATCAATAGCCACATATAGTCAATAGTTGCTAAAATATTACAATAGTTAACAGCACACAGTGCTGCCATATCTTCCCCAAAAAGTGACATATTCAAGACATTTTACACACAATGTACTCACACAAACTGTGTAAAATTTCATGCATAAAAGTTAATTTCGCAACACCCCCGTATAGATTTTGGTTTTACTAAACTATTAGAACTTTTGGTGCGCAAAATTATCAACAAATTTTAAAATAAACAAAATTATGAACAATCTTTCAAAAATCTTGTTTCAAAAATTATCGATTTGTGAGAAAAGCGAAAAATTTGCAAAAAGAATGATTGTTCGACTGGTAGCCAATACCAGGGTGTATTTTTTTGGCAATTTGTTTCAAAACAGTTATAATCTTTTTGAAAGAAATTGTCACCTTTTATGCAATACCTACCGATTGTGACATGCGGCATCGTCCGCTATAGAGAATTAATTTGATACGACAATGTTAAAATACAGTTTAAAATAATGAAATAGCCCGGTTGCACTAAGTGCTTCAAAATATTTTGCCCACTATAATTACTTAGGTAATTATCACATTAAAAATTTTACAATAGCCCAATCAAAAATTGATTTTGAAAATTTTTCCGCATTATACTTATCCCGGTGCGTTTTTATTTTTCAAAAACAATTATTGAATTCAACATTTTAGTCACCCTAGGCGGACAGAACCTCCATTTTGTCTGCTCTTTAGTGTATTTTACATAAATATTACAGTCTAACTGCCCGAATGGACAAATATTTATTGTAAAATTACCAAAAAAATCTTTTATTTGCAATAGCCCATAATACAAGTGCGACTTCGCACACCAGTTTTTCAATTTCTAACCATATTCAGTTAAATAGTTTTGTTACAGTTTTTTGGATCTATTTTGTCGCGTCTGACTATCACAGAGGCCCAAAAAAATACGTTGTAGCGCTTCCTAGACCTTTGCATCACGCGGTTTTTGTAATCACTTTATTAGTAATCCACCTCTTAGTTGTAGGATAAAAAAATTTGCATGCCTTAGACACTACATAATAATATTTGCTTCTGAATCAAAATTCCAGACCGGCCGTTTATATCATTTGATAGTAACTGTTAAAAATCGAGACATTAGAACTAGAACACTGCCACATTATTTATCAGAATTTCAGCTATTTTATGTTTGAACGAGCAAAAAAACATTTGCATAGCTATTATTTGATTTAGCTAGAGATTCCTGCTTATAGAACAAAATAAACAACAAAAGCTCTGTGTTTTGTATGCGACAAAATAGGTTTGGTTAAATTTTTAGTTAAATGCAATAGTCTAAACGCATAATGAACTACTTCTTATGCTATACAAAAATTCAGATATACCATACCTTGGTTCAAGTTTTTTAGTAGCCGAATTTTTAAAAACATTCTACTGGCTGCGGTGCTTTCTGGGGCGAGAAGAATGTTTTTGCTAATAAGGCTACCTTTAATTTATTTTACAATAACATATTCAGAATTTACAAATATTACTACTACACTAATACACGAATTTAGTCGGAAATTTTATCAAAAAAAAATTACACCTTTCATTTTTAATAAAAAATTTTTCAGCGACCATTTTAAACTTTTTATTTCGTTTATTTACGTTTCTAAAAAAAAAGTATAAACTTTTAGGCGGGTGTTTTATACATATAGTTTTCAAAATTACACATTATACACTTTTTAATATACAGTCTAAAGTCACTTTTGGGAGACACAAATTTTTCGGCCTTACAAAATGATGAAAAATTGAAAAATTCAACATTGTTCAATAAAACCACATATAATAAATATTGTAGTTTACGATGAATGTTAGTTAAAATTGTTAAGTTATGTTACGTTTTGTATACGTCATGTTAAATATTAAGTTCATCGAGTTTAAAAGTATTCTTAAGGTCAATAATTTCGGAACATACATATATTTACCACTAGGCCTTATAATTATTAATTAATTCATACTAAAAAAAATTTATATATTTTTCTCACAATTATTGTCAATGACAAAATTCGGCCAATATCATCCTTGTGTCAATGTTGCAATTATATCATTGTAACAATTTTGAAACTTTAATTATTGTTTGTGTAACATGACATTGTGATTTAAAATATGCTCATCGGCAGATGATTTTATTTTGATGAAAAGTTTTAAAATCTGGTTTTAACAATTATATTTATTTTTAAATAATGTTTCTATATTAGATTAAATTACAATTGATTATAATAAGAATTTATTTTTACAGTTTGATTTCCAATCCGAAAACTGTTTTGAAAAGATTTATAAATTAAACAATTGTTAAGCTTTAAATGTTTATCAATTGGCGCTTTGTGTCAACCAATTTGACAGTTGACTTATTTGACTTAGATCTTGTGGGCAAATATCCATGTTCTGAGTGACATTCTAATGGTAGTATTTTACCCTCGGAGTGATATAAAATTCTGATCTTTTTTGCTTATGAAGTTAATTGTAGATGATGCATCTCTGGCCTTCTGTTAACTTATTAAAATTGGTATATTCTTATTTTTAATTGAGTTTCATCAAATTTAGCATTTAGCAAATCAGCAGTAAGAATATACAAACATTAATGAGTTAATTGAATGTCAGAGACATCATCAACTACAATTAACTGCGTAAGAACAGAAAGATCAGAATTTGATGTCAAAACATGATCTTAAAACATCACCCTTAGAAATTCTTTCAAAATATGGCTATTTGCCTACAAGATCGAGGCCCTGTAAGTCAACTGTCAAATTGGTTGTCACAAAGCAGCAATTGATAAAAATTTATAGAATAATTACTTATTTTCTAAATTGTTTGAAAACCATTTCCGGATTGGATATCGAAACGTCAAAACAATGGTAAAATGTTTCTCATTGCAGTCAGTTGTAGTTCAATCCCATATAAATACAATATTTAACTTAACATGCCACAAGAAAATAGTTTCCGAACCCCTTTATATTTTTTAATGGAAATTCTTCATATCATAAAAAATTAAGAATTAATTAAGTTTTTTAGAAAAATAATACTTTTGTTTAAATTTGACGATAATCTTAATAATTCGGCAATTTTTAAATTACCTAAACGAATATGGAACCGACCCTTTTTCAAGTATTTCTTTTACTTTCTGCAACTAATATTACATTAACATGCTGATATTGATAAATTTTGCTTAAAAATCAGTTCAGCAAAAAAATTAAATACATTTTATATTAATATTTAGAAGCATCCCTAGTATTAATTTATTTTTTCGGTGATTCAACTAGTTATGGCCCTAGCCGACATATAATACAAATAGACTGAGTGCTGCAATATAGGACCATTCCTCCAGTTCGACAGAAAAAAGTGACACAAAGCAGTCCCTGCATCACCTCGTGACCTTCCCATTGGTCATTTAGATCATGTGGTCGATAAACCAGGAGCATCAGAAAGAGATGCAGGGAATAATTTGAGTTTTCTCTGTCGGACTAGGGGAACGGCTATGTATTGCAGCAATCAGTCTATTAGTATTATATGTCTACGGTCATGACCATAGACATATAATACAAATATATTTACTGCTTCCATCCAGTCACGTTTTCCCGGTGTGACAGAGAAAACTGATATAAAGCAGTCTCTGTATCTCTTTCTAATGGGTTGGGCTTATTTACCACGTGACCTTCTCATTGATCATTTAGGTCACTTGGTCGCTAAACCTAGCAAATTAGAACGAGATATACGGAATGCTTTGAGTCTGTCTTCTCTCGCACTGGGGGAACGCGACTATATGGCAGAAATCAGTATATCTGCATATATGTGTATGGTTATGACAATAACTGACATAACCTCAAAATCATAAACCTCAAAATTGATCCAAAGAAATTATGAACCTTTTTTGTGATTTTCTTATTTGCCACATTTTCTTAAAAATCTACATTTAGTTTCAGATTTTATATTTTTACTTAAAATATTTTTCCAAAATATCTCTCCTGGAAATGTTAAAGGTAAAAAAATCTTACTTGGTGAATTGTTATATTATACAAATATGATCTGATTAGTCGAATGATGGTTTAAACGTAAGGGTAATTTAAAAATAAACTTATTTTCTCAATTATTGGTTTATTTCCTAAAGGCCTATACATAAAGCAACAAACAGATTTAAATTAAAGATTTATATAGACGATAGAGTTGATAATTCGTCAGCATTTTCTGCCATAATAACTGCACTAGGACGATATAGTTAAGTGTTTTATTGTTAAACAACGTAGTTCAATAGTTAACAGATATACATGTTTTTTATATTAGTTTTTTAAGAGCTCGACGAAATGTCAACATAAAAAAACGGAAAATGGTCTTAAGGGTACTTTGGGTTGATAATGTCTGATTATCACTGGCTAAATTTTTAAAGCGATTTTATCGGATTTTTCTGTTTTTAGGAGCTGTATAAAGATAAAACTTTTAGCAAAAAAATGCAATGCTTATTTTCAGAATTAGTTATTTTTGTAACATTTAAATTATCTTTGCTTGTTTTAGTAATGCGAAATAAAATCTGTACTTTTTATTGCAGTATGTAATTTTATTATTGGCATTTTTGGTAAAACTTTATCATCAATTTGATTCTATTTAATGATCCAAAAAATTGATTATTTTGTAAGTATTTGAAATTTTCCCAATCCAAAAGTCTTAGAAAACAAATATCTTTGTTTAGAAATCGACTTATAGTATTTTTTGTGAAATAAAATAGATCTATCTTGATTTATATATCTATTTATAGATCTATTTTGACGAATTTTTTACACACTCTGCTTTATTGTTGTTGTTTTCACCTTGTGTTCTTCGCCACTTTTAAGATTTATGCCAACGTATGTTCTATCTAGAATGGTTAAATATCTTTCCATCATTTTCTGAATCTTCTAATGTTTGGCTAATTGTTTGGTTTCTAGTATAAACCAGTCTCGGGTGTTCTTCCGAGTGGAACTCTCCCTAAATATTATTTTCATTTTAGTTTATAGTTTCAGAAATTTCTTGCATTCTTTCGACATCGAGTTTTTTTTTGTTGTTTTTACCTCGTATTTATATTGATTCAACATTTCGTTCTACCGATAATCAAATGAATGTGGGCGTGTAAGCATACTTTTAATTTTTAGTGTAAGTGTACTTTATATAAAAATGAAATAGTAACAACTTTATACAGCTCTTTTATACACAAATCCGAATTTTGAATTAATTACTGTTATATTCACGATTATTCTCGTAATTCTTTATATCTTCCAGATTCGACAAACCAAAAAATACGACTTAACGACTAAAAATTCAAAAACTATTGTAATTTAATGTGTTAAGTCGTATCGAAAAAGGTGATAATACCGACATTATCGATTTTCTTTCGAAAACTATCTCATATGTGTGAACTTCTATATTAACATATAAGCAGTTTTTGGATGTATTATTTTTAAATGTTCAGTTACAATAGTTATGTTAAATGCTTGTGCTATTATTATAAAATAACAGTACGTCTTTTGCCGGAATTTAGTTAGATTCGTAGCCAGAACTGAGGATAAAACAAGTCAATATCATTATATCTACTTCATTTCTTCATTATTTACTAATAATTTTGTAGATAACTTTGGCTCAAAAGATTAAAAACCAGACATTACGACGGTTTGTCACTATTATGCATTTTTTATGACATTAAACCGTTTGTTTTAAATGTAGGCGGTTAATTACCGCAATTAGTAGCAATTTAATGAAATGGATCATACGTTGTGTTTTATGTTTTAATTAATTACTCATATTTGGTTAACTATGCAGTATGGCACATTTAAATTGGATTGGTCTATCAAGTTGTTAACCGATTTAACTTTTATTACATGACCAAATGTCATGTAATAAAAGGTCTGAGTACTTCGGGACATAATTTTAAACGTTTATTTAAATTTAAAGTGCGTACTACGAGACTTTTCCTAGGTTAAAAATGGAGAAATTATATTAGCAATTTTTTATTGAAAATATTTTTCAAAGAAATGAAAAAAAAATTTTAAAAAATATTGAAAGAATTTCTACGCCACTGGATTAGGGTGATTTCTAAAAGCTATAACAAACAGTTCAATAAAATATATGTATTAATCCCTAAATTATGACAACTTAAATTTTTAAAAATCACTTAAGCTGAAACATCGACTTGTGGAATGCTATTCATGAGATTCCACTTACTGAACAATTAAATTCATTTATCTAGTTAGATGAGTGTTCTGTTCATTTTCATTTCAACTAAGCTTTAAGTTAAAATATTAGGTTTTGTGGCATGTAAAAGGTGCGTTTAATTTTCATTAAATTTGAAGTTGTTTTAAACATTGTTTTTATGCACTAGTGAATTATTATTAAAATTATTTAAAAAATAATAATTTTTATGGTTGGTACAGTGTTCTTTGATGACTCGTAGCTTAGTGAGTTTTAAAATTTTAAGTTGTCATAACTTCGTTATTAATAGATATATTTTAATGAAATTTTCATCATTGCTCTTTGAAATCATTCTAAATCTAGTGGTTTAGTGTGTCAATAAAAAAATTACTAACGGAATTTCTCTATTTTTTTACTAAGGAAAAGTATCGTAGTATGTATATATTAAATAAATATTTTAAATTATGTTACGAAGTAGACATCTTAATTCATGATATTTTACAAAAAATGGTTAAAACTGGTCAAAATTGGTTAAAATACGAGTGTTTCATATAGACCGCGTCCACTATTATGAAAACTTAGATGTTATAGATGGTCAAACCATCTGAGTAGCTTTGCATTAATCTTTAAAGAACCAGTTACTCTTTGGAGATTTCCCAAATCTCACTTTAGTTAGTATTTTATTAATTATGGTGTCCATTTTCATTTTCTATCAATTTGTTATTTTTGAGAAATTAAGAACCGATATCTTATGGAATATTTTAAGACTCCCAAAATGAACTACCACTTAGTATTTTTCTAAGAAGGCAGCTAATAAAAAATTGATTGTTCATATAAATCAAATAAATGTTTTTATCCATCAATCTGGTCTACAGTCTACTGTGGTCTCTTTGCGTTTCGGCGACTCACTTCAAAATTGCATTTGTCTAGTTTAAGAAACTACGTACTGAAGACGATTCTCTCGACCTCGCCCGAAACGTAGAGAGCCCGACTTTTGCTAAAGTTAAAAAAATCCTATGACTTGTGAATGTATCTACAGTGTTAATATTATTTAAAAAATAACTTATTGTTTATTGTATCACAATTATTGTATACGTTATAATAAAATTTATTTGATGTTTAAAAAAGTTTAAAAAAATATTTTATAATACTTTTATATAATATATTTTTACTAACTTATGTAAAAAAATTTCAAAACGCAGCGAATACTGACTGCAGCTGTGGATTTTGAGGTTTTTGTTTTGATATGTCTTTTGTCCGTCTAAACCTCATTTCCATTTGACAATGTTCGTTTAAAATCGTTCTAATACTGACTGGAGTCAGAGATGTTTTCAAAATATATATATATATATATATATATATATATATATATATATATATATATATATATATATATATATATATATATATGTATATATTATATAGTTAAAAAAGAAGTATGTTTGACAAAAATTGCTTTTTTTGAAACGGTAAGGTTTTCAACTCATTTAAAAATTGCTTTATGAAAAAATAGTTAAACAATATTTTCAAAAAAAAAACAAACTATTGTAAGTTGATGTTTTTATTACAACGTGTAATTAAAGTAAAAGTTATATCTTTTATCGTTTCGCAAAAGCCATTTGTGTTCATAATAATAATATACAGCCTGCATACGTGCTTACATAATCATAAAAAACAAATTAATGGGGTTTAGACGATATGTAGTCCTGTCAAGGTGAGGGAAGCCGTAAAAACAAATGTTTGAATTGGAGACAGTTGCCTGTTTGTAAAAACTGAACTTTTTACCAACAGAGGGAGCTTGAAGCATCCATTTTTTAAGTACCTATTGATAATATTTTTCATCGATATATCTATAATGTATCTGAAGTTTTCATGTTATTTCGCTTTAGCGTTTTTGTCGCTATTTTCTTTCGATATTTTCAGTTGGTATGCTTTTTTTACTTTTGTCTTTGTTCTAGCAGATCTTGTAATGTATAATTTATTTTTAAGATATTTCCAAAATTTAATGAGCCTGGTTTTTATAAAAAATGGATTATAATTTGGTAAAGATAGTATTAATACAGTTTACATAACTCACATGACTATTTCTTTATTAATGTTTGTCTTATTGGAATTTTCTTTTAACTATAACGTTTGTTTTCGATATATTTGACAAATATTTGTGGGTAGGTACCTACGCTAAATTTTCCCAGTGATGCAAATTTTATCCTCAAATAACTTTTAACGGTCCTAATTCAAATAAATTTGGATAAATCAATAAATAACAAAATATCTATACATATATCCCTGAAGACCGGATTACAGACAAGACATATCTTTTAGATTTAAGGGTTATACTTTTACAGTCTTTGCCATTTTTATTTCAAATTGACTGCCATTTGATTTAACTTATATTTGCTTTTGTAGTTATTATTTAAGTTCCTATATTATAATTTTGTGTGAGCTGTAGAACATCGCAGTGAATTTTGTGTATGAGAGAATGTGCGTGTGGGAAATTTTTTCGTTGTATTTTGGAGATGATTCGATATTATCTGGCGAAAAATTGAAGTTTGATTACATTTGTTTGACAAACGTTTGGAAAAAATAAATAACTACACAACAGTTAATAACCATATTTTTCTTTTGATTACTTATGCAAAATCGGTTAGGTAATCTTTAATAAAACAAAGTTTAAAATAAACAAGAAATAACCTTGGAAGTAACTTTTGGTTTATCGAGTTTTTTCGATAATAAAAAATTTAATATTTAATATTTGATAATAAATGTACCTTTATCCTAAAAAAAATAAACAATGGAAACCAAATAATAGGTTAAGATGATAATTTTTATGACAATAATAAATTTGGCTCTTATAAATTAAAAAATTTATATTTTCATGGATCTAAATATTTTCTAGATGTGTGTGGTTATTTATTTTTTGCGATTAATTATAAAATGATTATTAATTAGGTTTAGTGTAAAATTATCTGTGAAATTCAAGGCATTACGAAAATTAAAATTATTTGTAAGATATAGATATAAAGTTGTGAATTTAGAAAAAGAAAATTGTTGCAATGTTTTTTGTTTTCTCCAAATCAAATTGATGTATGAAACTGTATGTGTGACATGTAATAATTCAATTTACTGGAATAGCAAATATTGAAAAATATTTTTGTGTTTTACTTATCTATACCTATAGAAAAGATACTGGAGGCAATTAATAGTTATTTAACCAACAAGTGTAATAATAAGGGCGATTAACAATTGAGATATTTTAACGCGTGACCGAAGCGAGCGCGTTAATGTTCGAGATTGTTAATCGCCATTTTAATTCACGAGTTCGTTACAAAACTTTTCCGTCGACCGTACTTTTCAGAAATAAAGATATCTTAGTTTAAATATTTATTTACTTAACGATAAACAACAATTTTTTCAGCTTTCATTGACTTTATTCAAAGTTTCCTTAGTGGTAGTTTTATTATAGTAAACAATAATATTCGAAATGGTGCAATTACTGAAATTAAAGGAAGATATTGATAAATGATTATCTGTTGTATAGCATTTTGACAAATTTATATTTAAGTCTTCTTGGACCTCTGTAAATTCTGTGATAGAAGAAGTTAAATTCTGGTGGAGTTAAATTAAACTCTTCGTCAATATCCATCCCTTGATTTTTCAAATACACAGAATTTTAAACAATAAAGTAAATAATGACATACAATGACAGATAGTACTATACTACATTCGCTTAGCTCGGCATATTTTGACAGATTCATTGTCGGAAACCTACAACACAACAATTCCTACTTCTCACTTTGAATAGCTCAAGTATCCTACTATTGCAGACTTCTTTCTTTAAAAAAAGAAAAATTATTCTAAATAGTGGAAGTGTATACTGGACCCATCAAATTTTGGGTAGTATATATTTAAAAAATATATTTTAGTTGTTATAATTTAACATAACTATTTATTATATTGTGCAGATAAATAAATATTGATTGTCGGTAATTCGCAAAGTTCTATTTTATTTACTATTTAGTTTGTTTACTATTAATATTGGCTATGAGTACGTGTGCTTGGTTGTGTAGTAATTTCCAGCCACTTTTAGTCTGCCAAAAAGTAACTAACTTCGCAAAAAAATAATTACTAAATTAACTAGACAGTTCGGACTGAGAATAGCGAACCGAGTATAACAGCGGCTACTTCATTTTAAATTAATTTTTTAGTGGGAATATAAATAGGTATATGTTTGGTTGCCTACACCACAGGTCACTGCCAATCACAGAGTGCTTACTTAATTTATGCAAGCAATGTATGTTGTGTTGCCTATAATAAAATCGTTCATTAATAGAAAATCATTCATTAATAGGGGTCATTAATAAATGATTTTGAGGGTGTTAAAATTGATCATAAATGGACGGTCGACGGAAAAATATTCTTAAAGTATTCTGACAGATACTGAAGATCACATAGACCGAATAATAAACAGAATATGGGCAGTACAAGACAGAAAACAAATTATTTAGGAACTAAAAAAAGGATGCATTTTCTTACTTATTCTTCTTTTTTAGCCCCTTATCGCCCATTGTTGGACATAGGACCCCCCAATGTTCCTTCGATTTCTATCTTGAACACCATACTTCCAATTTATTCTGACAATTTTTTTGATAGGTATCATCTACCGACCTTATCTGTGATCTTCCTCTTGATGATCTATCTTTATAGGTTTTACAATGTTTTATTGTGACATTCCAACGTTGGTCCTCTTGCCTAGCAGTGTGGCATGTGAAGCTCCATTCGAGTTTGGCAATTTTTATTGCGATATTCTCAACTTTTATTTTTGAGCTTGCCCAGTCGTTCCTGTTCCTATCTGTTAATCATATACCTAGCATTTCCCTTTTTGTGACCTTGCTCTTGAAGTGATTGCCACACTTTCGTTCTCTTTGTCAACGTTCAGAATTTGGCCTAGGTATAGGTAGATATATTCTTGAACCTGTTCTATCTCATTGTCATTTATAGGTTATCTGTGTTTGTCATTATGTTTGCTATATTCATTTTATATACTTATATACATATATTGTATATACAAGAACTTCCAGAACTACAAGAACCAAGAGTCATGGAAAGTACTGAGAGAACTTTGCTCAACAATCTTTTGTCTTGCTGACGTTGGAATGCCTATTACTAGCAAGATAATTGGAAGAAGTGTATTTTCTTTCTGCGAGGAAAACAATATTCCATATACTTTTAACCCAATGAAACAAAAAGCTGGGCGTAAGTGGTTAAGACTATTTTTGGGTCGCCACCCTAATGTGGCTAGGCGTAAAACACAAAATTTAAATCCAGCAAGAGCAAGTAAACTGAACAAAGTGATTGTCAGTGATTACTTTGAGAAGTTAAAAATAGGCATGGAGGAATTGGATGTTGCCGGAAAGCCTCAGAATATTTACAACATAGATGAAAAAGGCTTTTTCATCAATGTCGCGGAGTGTCGTTTGACACTGCATCACCAACAGGAAGTTTTGCCAAAAAAAAAGGACAAAGAGAGTGCATATAGTAGCACCAGAGCATGCTGAAAACGTGACAATAGTGTTGTGTGCCAACGCTAGTGGTCAGCACGTACCACAAATGATATTATTTAAGGGCTCAAACCAGAATGGGAAGAAAATCTTCCTCCTGGAACCAAGGTAGTTATGACACCTAAAGTAAGTATAACACACGATGTTTTTGTGAAGTTGATCGAACATTTTCAACAGTTTCGAATTGGAGGTAAAAATACTTTGTTGATTTTTGACGGTGTTAAGTCTCATTTAGGTGCAAATATCGTTAAAGCTGCTGAAAAGTACGATATTACTATGTTTTGTCTGCCAAGCAATACAACCCATGAACTACAGCCTATGGATAAGTCCGTTTTCAAATCCTTCGGATCGTTTTGGGATGATGAAGTTCTTCGTTTTTGGATGAATAATCCTGAATGCTCGATAAGACGCAAAGCCTTTGGACGAATATTTTCTGAAGTTTGGGCTAAGGCTATGACACCAGGAAATATTATCTCCGGATTCAAAGCTACGGGAATTTACCCTTTCAATCCATCAGTGATTCCAGAGAGCGCTTATGCACCTCGGTTAGGCTCATGCCTAACCGAGCATGAAAATGATGAAAATGATGAAAATCAAACACTTTCACAAATCAGAAGAAAATTACAGAAAGTGAACAAAGTACTTCTGCAGAACCGATGAATCATTCTTCAGTTAAAAGAATCAAAACCTTACTTCCTAGACGTTCTTCCCAATACCAAGATGTTAGCTCTGAAAGTGATGATACTTCAAATTACTCGATTCGTGACACATCAGACAATGTAGATATGGGACCTGTACCAACTGTTACCTATGAAGACACCAAATCTAAGCTAAACACGTCCTTCACAGAAATGTTGTCCACTTCCAAGATTAAAACTAAAAGGATTCAAAGAAAAAATCCATTAATTCACGAGCCCAAAAACTAGTGATTAACTTGTTTGATGCTCCTTTTAATAAAGGCGACGATGCATCGAAAACTATTAAAAAGAATAATGAACAACCCAAACCCCTCCAAATGAAAATGAAAACAGAATCTTCAAGGAGTGAAATTGTTGATCTGTCACTACCGTCTACAAGCAGTACAATTAAGAGGCCATTAACAGAGTCATCACAGGAATCATGGTACTGCTTCGTTTGTGACGAGGACCAGATCAGAGATATGAGGATGTGCTTCTGTGAACGGTATGTGCATGAAGAATGCGTAGGACTTACACAATCCGACAAAGACGCATTTATCTGCCCAAAATGTACTTTTTAAAAAATATTCATTTTGTAAATAAATAATTCAAAATTATATTGTTTCATTTTTCAAAACATTACGTAAAATAAATTTCACTTCCATTTGCAGTCAGTTGTAATTATTATTTTTAACACGAATGAACACAAAATGGTTTATTTTTATTGGCCTTATTTGGAACACCTGGCTCTAATAAGGCCAATTTGCAAAAAAAGTAAAATTAAAAACAAATAATATTTACTACAATATATCAGTAAAAACGAAAGTTGTATAGGTTGTCGGTAAGTTAATTGACATTTAAAGCTATTTTGTTATTTTCTAATTGAACTAAATCCTTTTAAAAAAAATTCAAACGTTAACGTGGCCTTATTTGGGTGACCTACCTTCCAACCCAGTTGGGTTGGAATATTATCGGGTCCAGGACAAGAATTTTTAAGGCTTGAAAGTGCTAAATTAAAATGTAATACGACTATTAATTGCTACATTAGAATTTTTATTATTGGGAAGAGCGGTAGCGCACCTAGAATTTTCCATTTTCCATTTTGAATCCTTAAAATTTGTGAGTAACAGTGTCGGAATAGGGCTCTGTAGGGGGAGGGTTTAACCCCCAAAACACCCCTGGGTGCGCCACTGGGGAAGAGTATAGGTTTCAGATGATGAATGTGAAGAATCTGCGCGGGGATTTTTGTCGGTTGAGAGGCTGTAGTAGAAATCTGCTAGGACGATTGCAATATCTTCCTTCATCTGTGGATATTATTTTATTTTGTACTTTTAGGTGTTTGATAAAGGTCCTCTGTGGAGTACCACAAAGTTTTCTTATTTTTGTCAGACCTCCTTGGAGCTAGTTGTGTTATTTATTTCCGATACAAACTTCTGCCATGAATTTCTTTTAGCTTGCGTTGTAGTAAGGTGCGCTTTTGCCTTTGATTTTTTGAAATTAATTCTGTTTTGCGGTGCTTTTTATAATTATTAAAAGCAGATTTACTGTTTTTTAAGACCTCTTCGCATTCTTCAGACCACCACGGTACTTGGTGTACGTCCCTGTATTTGTTTTGAGTTATCAATATGCATAATATGCAATATAACACTTTCTAAGATTATGTCATTTAGTGATTTAGTTATTTTTTCATTTTAAAGTAAATTCTTAATGTTTCTGTGCATGGTTGAGATTCCTATTAACCATGGGAAAGTGATCACTTCCATATGTATAAGGCAATATTTCCCAGTCTAAACCTGTGATCACATACAGAAAGATAAAGAACTGATGATTCATCTGATTGCATCTGAATAAACGTTCAGATAATGACCTTCGGCCGTCACCGAATAGCGAATAGGTATAACGTTTTAGAATATGTCTCCGCCTCGACAAAAATGCCATTTTAATGCAGAACCACAGAATAAATAACAATCAAAATGCCCACTCTGCTTATCAAGATAAGTACGCGCATCTCGTTCGTGCAGACGGAATCAGCCTTGTTTTAAACGGAACCAGTGCTGTTCAGTGAAATTTTATCTGGTGTGCATAGAAAAATTAACCCGGTTTAATTGATTTACGGCAACCATAGACATAATATGCGATATTTTATGTTGTAATTTTAGTTGAAGAATAGATTACATTATTTCAAATTTAATAAATTATTAATCTCTAAAAATTTAAATTATGGTTCTGTCGTAGCTTGTCACAAATTTCTCATTCCGAGTTTGTGTTTCCGTTTAAAATGACGATCTCGTGCTGACACACTTCAAATGCGGCATTTGAGAGAGAGCATTCTGATTGTTATATATTCTGTGGCAAAACTACAAAAGGGTTACCCTTTTATGAAAGTCATGTCTGTCTCATCGCCGTATATTATTTAGTGTGACATCTGTAAAAGTGTTTAATTTGAACACTGTATAACAGCACAGAATAAATAACAGTCAGAATGCCAACTCTCAGATGCCGCCTTTAAAGTTTGTCAGCAAGCGATCGCCATATTTTAAACGGAAACATAGACTCGAATTGAGAAATATGTAATAAGCTACGACAGAACTGTAATTTAAATTTTTAGAGATTAATAATTTAGTACATTAAAAAAAACGGGTATGGCAGTCCAGTGGGACTGCCGGTGGAAGTTACACTTCTATACACGCATTCGCCGTTACAAATTTATTTGGGAGTCAATCTGCACAATCATTACATATGTAATTCTATAGGTAAGACATAGCAGAAAGAGAAACTGAATTAATAACAACTTACTAACAATGAAGGATTGAATCAATATTTTGATGAAAATGTATATTTTTATTTTCATATTTGTATGAAAGGAGTTGAATGCAAAAATTGTTTTACACATACTCTGCAGTAAAATTCATTGATATATTTTGTTATTAATATAATAATATAATACAAATTAAACTGCAATATTCATAAGTATTTAAAAATGACAATAATGTAATAATATTAATAAAAAAGTCCGCCCCGACTGGGAATCGAACCCCGGTCTCCCGCGTGACAGGCGGGGATACTGACTACTATACTACCGAGGACATGACACAAATATATTTTAAAATTGACAGTTCTGGATCATACAGTGATTTATTGAGATTATTATTTTGAAATACAAAAGACTAATATAATTATGAACATTTAATAAATAATACAAAACATATCACATAAATAGGAATATTAATAAATATTTTATTATATGTATAATATTATATGTATATATATCTTTATATAATATATATAATATTAAACTATATATACAAAAGAAACATTTTTATATTCGAGAGAGGAAGAGAGAGAAAATATATCTTCTGTCTCTCTATTACTCATTATCTTACATATGTAATGATTTCACAGATTCACTCCCATACAAATTTCCAACGTGGAGCGCGCGTATAGAAGTATAACTTCAATAATTTAATCTATTCTTCAACTAAAAGTACGAATAAAATAGTGCATATTATGTCTATAGTTGCCGTAAATAAATTAAACCGGGTTAATTTTTCTATGCAGGCCAGATAAAATGTCGCTGAACAGCACTGGTTCCGTTTAAAACATGGCTGGTATCGTACCGTCTACGCGAACAAGATGCGCGTACAGTAAAAGCCAAATAAAGTTGCGTTCACGTCATCATTGTGAACATTTGCAGCGTTGTCAGATGGTTCATGAAGTATGAAAATTAACAGAAAAGAACTGAAGTAAACAAAAAAGGTGAAAGTAGCAAATTTCACAGTATATTGTTACACAATCTTGAAAATTAACTTTATTCAATACCAACAATATTACAATACTTTTAACTAACTGACAACTATAAACTTCAACATTCAAAATACAACTGTTCCCAAACTGTCAAAAACATCTGTTATATATATTTTCTGACATTCCAAACTTCACTAGACATTTCAAGAATTTTCGATGTCATCTTGAATGTTCTCGAACTACTTCTTCTTTTTCGTCAATGGACTTTTCCTATGTGGGATAAATCTCACGTAACAATATTAAGTGGAATTTGAAAATGAGTGTTTTTTGTTAATTACATTCATGAATAGATTTCACAATAAAGGTGGTAAAGTTATTACTCAGTTACCAAACAATAAATATAATCAAAATAAAACCACAAGTAATAAAATAATTTTTTTTTTAATAATGAACGTATTTTCAAAGATAAAACATGACATTAAAAAAAACAACATCAACGAACTAAACATTTTCTAAATCTGATTCCACATTAGTGTCACTCTCTCCACTATTAACATTTATTACTATTGGACTAATTTCTTGACGATCAAATATTCTTTCTCTCTCATACTATTTAAATATTTCTGTTTCAGTATGATTGATAGAGTTTTTCCACATATCAGGAGTAATCATGGAAAGTGCCTCATGCCACATGTTTAGGCAGTTGTTAGCGCTGTTACCATCTCTACCAATGTGCCTATTGTAATAATTTTTTGCTATGCCCCAAATTAATTCAATAGGGTTAAAGATACAATGGTAAGGAGGAAGACGTAAAACTTTGTGTCCATACCGTTCTGCCATATCGTCTACTATATACTTGGTTTGTGGTTTATTTCTAAAAAAATGTTTAAAATAAATGACATTTATATGTATGATGATATCTGTATATTTACTGAGAAACGATGCGCAACAGTTCTGTTTTGAACATCATATGGGAATAAGGAATGTTTTGTTCTGTCAACCACTCCTCAATAGCACTTTTTGACCATCCTGTATTCGGAGTTTTATGCAATAACATACTGTGATAAGGTGCATTATCAAGTACAATTAGAGAAGGATTCTCTTAAGTTTTGCAGTAACTGATATTCAAACCATTTCAAGAAATTTGCCTGGTTCATTTCTCCATGATAATCACTAAGTTGAGTTTTTGAACAAAATATTGCTTCAGCACCCTCTATAAATCCGGTTTTCATTTCCAGCATGGAGTATAATATATCTGCAATGATATTATTTAAATGTTCATATAACAACTTACGCTAATGCAACAAACCTTTTGCCATATGTTTTAGTGGTTTTAACACTCTTTACCTTTTCGGTACTAGTTTAATAAACCGGAACCGTGTCTACGGAGATGAAATTTATATCAATGAATTCCTCCTTCACTTACTAATGATTGTGCAATGATTTTTATTCGGTGCAAAGCGTTCTTTTTTATGTAATTTCGACTTAAAATATGCCCGATTTTTAAAAACCACCGCCATTATTTACCATGAAACAACAAGAAATGACAGGAATGACAACTGTTTCTTATGATCAAGAAGGGTAATTTTAACCAGTGTTGCCATAGTTATTCAAAATTAATGAAATTAATTAATTTCATTAATTAATATTCTAATGAAAAATAAAAATTTACCTAAAACGTAAAGTTTATAAATGTATTACCTACTTTTAACTGAAAATTATAGCTTTTTTACAAGGGTCAGTTTAGATTTGGTTACGTTACTATACGTTTATTATCACGTTTTTCTTATAAAAATTAAAATTTTGATTTTTAATTATACAAAATTTTATTCTTATTACTGCTTTTTTACCAGCGTTAGGTTAGATTTGGTTACGTTGGTTTAGTTTTAATTTCATGTTTTCTTATGAAATATAAAAATTTTGATTTTTAATTATATTATAACATTTTATTTATTTATATTACTGCTTTTTTTACCAGTGTTAGGTTAGATTTGGTTACGTTGGTTTAGTTTTAATTTCATGTTTTCTTATGAAATATAAAAATGTTGATTTTTAATTATATTGTAACATTTTTTATTCTTATTACTGCTTTTTTTACCAGTGTTAGGTTAGATTTGGTTTATTGGTTTACATTTTTAATAATAAAATGGTTAAAAGACGATGGTTAACGGGTACTCGTTTTGCATGTGGTTATTAAGATTATATCCACCTGTTTTAATTAAGGTAATTTTCATGAAATTTTTAGATCTTTTAAAGGTTAAAACTGGCAACAATGTCAAAAGTCCATAAAATTTAACTTCTTGCGCATGGCCGCCATATTGTTTTGAAATATTAAAAATCTTGATTATTTTAAACAATTGTACCAATTTTTTCATAATTTAACAGTAAAAAACAGTGATATTTAATATGTTTTAGTTACGTTTTTTTTATTAAGACATGTATATATACTTTTCTTTGCTTTTTATGTAAATTTTTTTTGATTCATACTACTTTTTTTGTTATTTTTTCTGTATTTTGATTATTTGGGCACTTTTACTAGTTTAAAGCAAAGAAAACATTAAAATTTGAGGTTTTTTCACTTTTTCAGCTAAGTCCACAAAAAATTTGCATTTTTGAGGCGTTCCGGCTTACTAAATAATTACCGTTGTTGTATTTGTTACTCGTTTATTAGTGCAACGCTTTTCTTTGGTGACTCGAACTGTTCACCTTTTCTCTGCATTTGACATATGGTGCTTACTGTTCTTACGCTGATTTTTTAAAGCAGCAGCTACACGCTAAAATAATAGAAATTTTTATAAAAATAATGATATTTTATTCGCATATTACCTCTTGCACAGCATTTAAGGGTAACAAAGGGCCATTATTATTCCTTTCTTTTTCAAAATAGTTAACTAATGAAGCCACAAGTTCTTTGCTTCGACTATTTAGCTGTTTGGGCATTTTGACAAGTAATAAATGTTTTTCACAAGATAACCTTAAAATCGACGATACCACGAATACAAAAGTCACAGAATACTGATTGAAAACTCAACAAACGACGCGGCAACATGACAATATTTCTGGTAGTGACTAATCCTCCGTCAATAATTGGCGGTTTCTTTATGAACATTTCAACACAAAATTTTACAATGACGACCGTCTAAATCAAAAAAAGCTATATATATACATATCTGTATATACATTATTTTGTTACAAAAGTTTTTTTATTGATCGGGTTATTTTTAGAAATGATTGTTTAGCAAATTAAAGTAACATACACTTTTCTACAGAAATGTAGCCACACATACAATAGAATTACGACCTTGGTGACGTGTACGCAACTTTATTTGGCTTTTACTGTACTTATTGTTTCAAGCAGAGTGGACATTCTGATTGTTTATTATTCTGTGATAACAGTGTTCAAATTTTCCGACGTGTGAAAAATTCATTCACTTTGCGATAAGTTGATTATAAAATAAAATATAATGAATATAAAAGTTTATTATAAAATTCTAAAATGAAGGAAAATGATGAAATACGATGTTTGACATTTTACAGACTTTCAAATATTGGGTTCTTTTACATTTAATGTAGATCGTAGACAACTCACTCACACCGCCATTGAATAGTTTTAAAAATCGAATACTTTTCGATTCTTAGTATCCGAGTGCCGATTGAGTACCCCATCACCCATTTCTGTCATCTGTCACAGTCACCCATCACCATCATTTATCAACAAACTGTTTAATGTTCTGTTAATGTTTTGAGCCATAGATAAATAATATAAATATATAATTTGAGCAGTTTGGTTTGAGCAAGGTCGCCATTATATGTCTGGATTTTGTCCAATTTATTTTAGTTTGTTGATTTGATTTTGTAAATAGGTATGTCATTTATATATAGAATAATAACAATCATATTATAATAGTCTCCAGTGACTTTGGGATTATAGTGGGGTAGCCTGCTCTTGGACCTACCGTAAACAGTCCCAGTGCTACTCTTCAACCGCATATTACTACCCTTGGTTTTATCAAAGAATATAGATGTCTATATTCTTTGGTTTTACCCAAGGTACTCATTTTATTCAGGTCTGAGGCCAACATTGGTATTTTTGTATATTTGGGAATTAGTTTAAGAAATATAAGCTGAAATTGTAATATGTTCATCTTTTTATTTGCTTTTATTTTTTATTTTAAGTTACAATAACAACCTTTAGTTCTAGACATGTTATGGTATATATGTTACGAGCAATGTCCGAAATTGGACAATCCTAGCATTGTACGGAAAATCTTGTCCACTTCTAGCATTGTACCCCTTTACTGTACAATCTCCGAAATAGACATAATCGTCGGACTTTGTATAAAAGAATTGCTGTACAATGTTCGAATTTCAGTAGTTCGAAGTAGCCATTCGTCAAAGTTTGGGAGAATATGACAGATATCGATTCACAAACATCTTCCCTATATTATAGTTTAGTGATGTACCTATCTCTTGAAGCTTTTATAATGTTTCACTCACATTAGTACTCTATTGCACAACAAATTCTTATTATTTATATTTTAGTTTGACACAGCCTTTTATCACATTGACGATTCGAAAAACAAGAACTCTATACATAAATAGAAAATATAAAAATATCAAATAATTAACAAGAACTGTTCGATTTTTGATTTGGTGTGTCGCTTGTCAATAATAATCAAGACGAATCGATAAACATTTCGATAATCATTTTTAATTTTGATCATTTCGGACATTGTACAGTTTGGGGGTACAATGCTAGAAGTGGACAATAATTTTCCGTACAATGCTAGGATTGTCCAATTTCGGGCTTTGCTCGTAACATATATATTTAATTTTTGACAATCTTCAATTGAATTTGTAATGCTTTGTAGAACTGTGTCTAATATTATTAATCATGAATATCTCCCTGTGAGACTGCCAGTGTTTTATGGAGGTTTCCATGCATCAAGTGAAGTAATTGATGTGTTGTATTGCATACTAGGAGCGCTATATTGAAACATACTCTACTGTGTAAACCCTCATCATTTCAGTGCCAAATAAAAAACATTTTGAAAATAATTACATTTTTTTCGGTTTAAAAATATGGTTTATGAAAATTATAGTGGATTTAAGAATTATTGTAAAGGCATGATAGGCCATAATTAAAAGGAGTGTATAGTATGTCTCCTATAATTATATATGGTTGCTAACACTGGATCCCACTGTGACAGGTGTAAGAAAAATTCTTCTGATCTGCTATAGGAGATGCATCAATCAAATGCCAGATGTTCTCTCAGGAATTGAAGGATATGAATAGGCAATCAGGAGATATCCCCAGTCATACCAATGCTCTTATTAACCATGTGAGCAGGAAAGTGATGAATGAGTTTTTCGATGAACTGAAGAACAAGTTAATAATTTTGAAAAGCTTTTCAAGACTGAAACTGAAATCAATAAGGGTCTAGTTAACATTAATGAATAACACAAGTACAGGATTTTTTCTAAGAAAACTCAATTCATTTTATTTGGGTCAAGTCAGGAGTAAACTGTTTGCTGGCTTTAATGTTGCCATGTTTATTGTTGTGACCTTTTAGAAGAGCAGTTTACCCTTGTTTACAAGAGAAGGAATCAGCTGAGATCGCAAAGTGATTTTCGAATTTCCATTTTCAATTAACATTTAACTGTAAAGTCAGAATAACAACTGAAGACCCACAAAGCCTTATTATCATTATGTAGTCTCAGAGAATGACATAAAATCGCTGGCATACTCACACCATATTATTTTAAGTTGCAATTACTAATTAGATATATGCATTCCAAGCGGTCCGTTTATTTGCTTTTAAATCTTTAATAGCCGACAAAGTGCATGATTTAACTAAGCAATATTTTCTACTGATTTCTATGATTTATGGTATATGATATTCTTCCGAAAAACAAATAAACTGTCGTTACTATAATTAAAATAAGATAAAATAAAATTATCTTTTGTAAATACTATTTATTTAATTAAAATCATTTTCCCTACTTTTCATCTCTTGTTTCGAATGGGCACTTTTGGTCAATTACGTTAAAAAACGTTAATTTAATTCATGTCTGTGAAAACGAAAATACAAATTATACAACCTGAATCGTGCTTGCATTCATCGTGGCATCACTGCGCTTCTATCGTCCATAAGAATTACATGGCCCTATCTCCGCAATGTTATTTTCTTAACATGGAACGCTGTATAGTTATGTGTTTCAACTGATAAAGAAATTCTAGAAGTCAAATTAAAAAAGGAAGGAATATAATGTTTAGTATTTATTTTAGTCATATTGATTGTAATTATAGATCAGTAACTATAAATAGTCAAATGAAATCAGATTTAATGTTCCCTATTTAGGTTTGTGCCATATAACTACTTTTAATATCCCCTTCATTGAACATCATATGGTTGTAACAATATGTTACACAAATATATGAGATTGTTGAATAACTGAGACATAGACCTATTTAACACCAGTTTGAGTAAATTTAAGAGGTATCGTGTATCAAGTTTATTATTTTCATATTATTGTATTTTACTGTTATTGGAGTTATCCCGTTAATAAATAAATAAATATTAATAGTGATAAAATATAATCCATGACTAAAACATGAATGAGGAAGTAACACTATAACTGTTTATAAAAAACATGGAGGTCTACTCTTTTATAATTTTTGCTATCGTTGCAGATGAAACTTATGATAAAAAAAACAATTTCAGGCCACTGCCTATAATCCCAAATACATCGTACAATTATATATTTAATTTGTTATAATATCATCATATGATCAGTTATTAATATCAATTTTTACATATACAAAAAAAGTAACCAAAGCTTTTTTAATAATTTGTCAATACTAGGAACAACCATAAGCCAACTTCCAACAGTTTGGATATGATGGACACCAACAATGTAGCTGGAGATAGTAATGATGGTTCCATAGATAAAACCAAACTAATTGTTAATTACATACCACCCCAAGCCACTGAAGCTGAACTGTCCCGAATATTTTCAACTATTGCTAAACCAGAAGATGTAAAACTTATGAAAGACTTTAAGACTGGTTACAGTTTAGGATTTGGTTTTGTTAAATATTCTACTGAAGAAGAAGCAGCCAAAGCAATTGAAGTTCTAAATGGATATAATTTGATGTAAGATATATGTATTTCCTTTAATATAAATTTCTGTGTAATGCATATTCACAAATATTATTTTTACATCAATGGTGAAAACATAATCTAGAATCTCTTACCATCCTTGAATACAATTCAATAATTTGTGTGTTTCGATGTATATTTCTTGTAGCCTACTGAGCCCTCAAGCTGATTTATTTATTTAATAACATTTTTTATCTATTTTTTTTTTTTTTCTTTTTCATCCAACCTAACTGTACTTGCTATTGGAAATCTTAGTATTTAATGCCATTATCAAATATTGGCGATCATCATTATCATTTGGACTTTGTTGGTTGAAATTCAAAAATCACTTTCTTATGCTGCATGTTTCAGATCTTTTAAAATTTATGAGGCTAACATATGTAAAATTCTGCTCGTATTTTCCCCTGATTTTCCGACAAGGAGGTGGCACATAGTCAAATTTCTCAAACTGAACCTCTCCAACATTCACTGTATTGCTATTATTGCCAATGTTTTAGATATTTGGACAGTAAAATATTGCTGTTAAAATCTAATTGTAAATGTAATATTCATTGTTGACTGTATCAAAACAATGTAGTGTGGTATAACACTGACTTAATGTATATTAATTTTGTAGGAATAAGAGGTTAAAAGTCTCCTACTCACGCCCAGCAGGACCAGGCACGAAAGGTTCAAATCTGTACATTACAAATCTCCCAAAAAAAATTACTGAAGAAGAAATAGACAACATATTTAGTAAATACGGTAAAATTGTACAAAGAACACTGTTAAAAGATAAAACTACTGGAATGGCAAGGGGAGTGGCTTTTGTTAGGTTAGTATTATAGAAGTTCTTACTATATAATTAAAAATTGTTCACATTTTCCCTGCCATATATTATTGTTTATTTCTTGAATGTCCAAGTTGAATGCGTCTCAATGTTGTGCAACACTTGTAGATAGAGTCAAGAGAAGAGTGGGCTGTTATTGGTCACAGTGCTGAATATACCTATAGGCTAAGACCAATTGACAATGTAAAAAGGAATTCACACACAATAGCTCAAGTATTCAAAGGTGTTCAGAGGTGAAAAAGTTACGGTAGTATTTTACTGTAAGCACTAGATTGGAAGATCCAGAGCATATCGTCATTTGTGTACCGATTCAACCCGAAAGCCGTGTTTCCCCTATGCAGAGTTAAATTTCAGCATAAATATAGTAATACCTAATAATAGTTTACCTAAAACGTAAATATGTTCATGAAAGTATTAAACATAAGTAAATAAATATATATTGTTTATAAATATTGATATAAATTACCTATTTCAAGTTCTTTATTGTGATAAGTCGTTATCACGCCTCTGTTAATCTCTTCAGGTAAAGTCGGTGTACGTTATATGCGCGAGGTTCGATCTTCCTATGTGGCGTTTACTATATATTTACTAAAAGACGGTGACGAACATGATTTTTCGAAAGTGTCCCCGTTTAGGATCTTGTAACCTTTTTTATGATTTGAAAAGATCCGACGTACGCCGTCGGAGAAAAGTTGCATTATGATAGCAATTGATGTAGATACAGTGCTTTTCAATTATTTAGTAATTGAAAATTCTATGAGGTGTAGTTGCGTCTATCAGAAAGAAAGAAAGACTGGTATCGTTGTTTATAAATCACAAAAAACTCTACACCTATCATGGGAAAAGATCAGAGATTAGGTGAAAAAGGTACGGTAGACAAGAAGTTTCAAAATTAGAGGGATTTGAACCAAATGATTTTAAATGTGAAACTATTGTTCTGGGAGTTTATTCTCTCGATTATTACTAGGACATTGGATATATTGCAGATTTCCCTGAGAGGAAGTGGTATAGTTTGTTATTTGTTAACGCATGATACGGCGTTCACCGCTGATTTTATTTCTTTGAGCTGGCCGTTGAAGTTCATATATCATGGATTTTTATTCAATTACTGGTCTAATGTACGATTTATAAGTGTGTACGGCATTTTTTGTCTGAATCTCCCTACCAACAGGGCTTTGATAGCTACCCTATCAAAGTTTCTTTTAGGTCAGTGACCCCACTTTGAGTCCTTGTAAAGAAGACTCATAAGTTAGTAGTTACCGGACAAGTTAAAGGTCATTACTATTTTACACAGAATGGATGTTTTTATTTGATTTTATGGAACATCTGAATATGATGCATTTTGTTTTATTTGTATTTATAGTGACTTTTAAGAAAACATTATTGGTTTATATCTTTGTTGATGGCTATGAAGGCAGTGTCACCTGCGTAAAGAAGATAAGATATTATTAGAGTTTTTGAGGTCAATGTTGTATAGTATAGACAACAAAGTAGCTGGAATGGAACCTTGAGGGACTCCTGACTTAGAAGTGAAGGATATACATGTGATCATGATTATTTATTACAGTTCTCCCACTAAGGTAGGAGTTTACAACAGTTGTGGCTCGTGACCTCAGTATGAGGGTAGGCGAGAAAAAAAAACGCAGATTTGAAGGACCTACTTCTTGACAAAACTCAGAAGTGGAACAATTCACGTTATGGTGTACATATTGTGTTTAGCGCAATGACACACACCCCGGCACAATCCCGGTCCCTTCCAAATGGCCCCTTGACACTATTCATCCGAAAACTAGAGTGCCACGAGTAGATTCGGGAAGAACTCTTCCTTGCCACCCTCCGGCTAATCCACCAGGTCGTCACTTGATCTCACGGACGTCAAATTTTCTTCCTTATACCATGATTGCATTTGGAGAAGGAAACTATTTAATTCGCGCTACTCAGAAGAATAGCGCGTTTAAGAAGCCCCTCTATCCTCTGTCACTAAAATTCGAATTTGGTGGTGTTTATCCTGACCGCAGTATCCCACAGCCCAGCGGCGGATTGTGAGATAAACCAGATGTCAATATATGTTTGAAAAGCTTAGGATGCCGGCCGATCTAAAAAGTGAAAAACTGAAAAAAACATGTTTTTGGGGGTACCGAAGTATTAATTAAGTTATTAATTAATTTTTGTTTATCAAATAATTCAGAATATTGTGTTAATAAACTATGTATCAAATTATGTTGAAAACTTTTTAAAAAATTTTGAAATTAGATACACAGAAAGTAAATTATTAAAAGCCTGATCGTTACGAAGTTGTCTTATTCTTCCCAAAGCTATATCTATTTCTTTTAGACACAAAGTAATATCTAAACATTTCAGTGCATGTAAAATTTTGTACAATATGTCAGTTCAATTAAATATTTCCTTATAAAGGCAAAGAAGAAAATCAAACTCACATTTTGTAAATATCTTCGAGACTTATTTATAAATTCGGCTTCCGAATTTTCGTCTTCGATAATTTTATTGAAAACTGAAATTAACTCGTTCCATTTTGAGTTGATAGTTATTTTTCATGCAGTTTGTTATTTAAACCTGCTTAGAGTAAGTATATTATCACTACAAACGAACTGATGGAGAGTAGTTAATCAATGTGAGGACCGCTATCGCATTTTACTATAGAGAAAAAGTAATACAACGCCAGTTGTAGCTTCGCTTCAAAAATAGAATATAATTGACAAATTTCTAAAAAGTATCTTATCTTCTTTTGTATTGTGCATTTCAATTTGGTCTTTTACCAAACTAGTAATGTATTTTCCTCTGGTATTTGAGCTGTTTAGAGTTATACTTGGAATGTTATCATTAGAAGTATCTTAAAAAAAAGACTAAAAGACACTTTATCATTATGGATTCAATTTGGTTGTTTACCAAACTAGTAATGTATTTTTCTCTGGACATTCTAGTAAAATAATAAAACAGCCCTTGAAAAACAATCTGAAATACTCGAAACTTCAATAAACAAAACAAAAACCTCACTTAACTCTGTCATATAGGTTAATTTCTACAACAAAACGTGGTTTCTTGTATAGATAAAAGTGTTAAGTTACTTTGACATCTTTATCTGCCAACTAATGGTACATAACTCCTACATGGTCTCAGAAATTTCAATGAAAATTTAACATTTTTTTATGAAAAAGAACTTGTAACTGATATATATGCCACTTGTGTTCTCATTTGTATCTATTCGTTTAGATTTGCTAAAAGCGACGAAGCACAAGCGGCGATCTCTGGCTTGAATGGAACAACGTTGGACAATTCGGCTCTACCTCTTAAGGTAAAAGTAAATGATGATCAGGGACGACAGAAGGCACAGCATATGGATGTGTGGGATCCGATGGGTTTTTATAAAGGTAAATTTAACATTATAAAAATGTATTATATTTTTTATGTGCTTTTCTACTTTTATTCTTTCAGGTAGAGTATCATATAAAGCAGGGGTCGGCAACCAAAATTTTTTATGCGGCGGCACTTTTAAATGTAACTTAAATAGTGGTTTTATACCATATACTAGTATAAATATTATGAAATATAAATATAGAAAAAATTTATTTTTATTGATATGATAATGTCAGAAACATAAATTTTACAATTTTTAAATAGAGGAAAAAAGAAAATACAATTCCAATTACATATGTATAAATATAAAATATGAAGGAAAATACTGAGATCCTCAACAAGTTTTGTAAATTTTCATCCGTCAACTTCTTTCCATATTTTGATTTGAAAAAATTCATTCATCAAAATTATTGTTATATGCAGGGTTAGATTGCAAATCAATTAACTCTAGTTGCTAGTTATAAATTGCCTAGTGCTTTTACAATATCGAATTTTGCATAAAAATCTTTAAGACGATGACGAAAATTTTCATTCAGTACTGTTTGTCGTTTTTGGCTATAAACGATTGCAAAGTAGGAAAATGACAATAATTATTCTTTTCAAATTGAGCAATAAACAATTTTATTTTAAGCTGAAAACTTTTGATTTCTGTAGATAGCTCGTTGATTAACTTTCCTTTACCTTGCAGTGTTATATTTAATTTATTGAGGTAAGTTGTAATGTTCACAAGAAAGTTAACTCGCTTATCCATTTAAAATTCGATAAATCTAGTATATTAATTCTTTTTTCCGTCAAAAACATTTCAATCTCGTCTATCAACTCGAAATATCATTTTAAAACTTTCCCACGGCTGAGCTGTCTTCTGAAAAATAAATGATATCTTCATATTCTGCATCAATTTTATTTAAGAAATTTCTGGAATGTCCATGATATCAATGATGGCTCATATCATTTTTGCCAATACAGTTGATTGACTTTACTACAATATTCATAACATTTTTCAAATTTGCAACTCTAGCGCAAAATGCATGTTGATGGCTAATACAATGAAGTTGCAGAGGAGGCTGTGTAAGTAATATTTAATTCTTTCAATTTTTTATTAATCATGCCTATCAAACCAGAATTGTGACCCTCATGTTCTTTGCACCATCAGTTGTTACATTTTTTAATTTTTCCCAGTTAAGAGAGTACATATTGAAAATATCTAATATTTACAAAATTATATCTTCACTTCTTGTATTCCCATAGAAGCTTTTTTATGCAGCAAGTTCTTCTGTTACACAAAATTGTTTATCAATTCCACGGATAAAAATTAGCAATTGAGAGGGGCTGGTTATATCATTGCTTTCATCAAGTACTAGTGAAAAATACTCAAATTGAGAAGAACTTTCTTTTAATTTATTAAACCTATTGTATGTATGTGTGGAGAGGTTTGGCTTCGAACTATGTTCATTAACCACAGATCTTAATAATGAAATACTACTGAATTAAAATTAAATGTATTATAATATACTGTAACGAATTATTTTGCCTACCTCTAGGGTAAGATTATGGGGGTAGAAAATTGGGGACAGAAACTATGGGGGCGAAGATAGGGCAAGCAAAACAATCGTTATATGTGCGAACGGCACTCAGGGGTTAACTGGAGAGCTGGGGTCGTGGATAAGTAAATGACAAGGGTGTCGGATTGGGGTAACTACCAGAATATGAAACAAAGGGATACTTACATAAATCTCTTGGACAAATGGGCAATAAAGACAAGAAGAAATACCTCTAGCTATTTAAAATGGGACGCCGCTTCGAGAAAACTTACTGCTGGGGGAAAGAAAGGTTCTTCCTTCCTTAATTCACAAACTTTGCCACTTAACTTTGAGAAACTTGCTACTATCTCTGGGATTGGAGCTGCAAGGACAAAACTCTCAACTGGAACAAAAAGGAAACCATTTCTACACTTAGGAACGAAGATCTGACGCAGATGGGGCTGGATCAAGCAGGCAAACGACAACAAAGCTGGTGGGACATCCTATATAATCATTTTCCAAAATTTCTTCAGTTCCGGGGTACTGCACAAATCTTACGGTGATTACTCTGTTCTAAACTGCCATTATGCAGAGTATTATCACCTTAACCGGTCTTAAGACATTACACAAAAAAAATTGAATCGACTCATGTTTCTAAATCGCCCAAACATCCTTTTAGTCTGAAATCTCTTGCTTGACTCCTTTCTGCGTTACATTTTACAAAATTCAACGCCAAATAATTTCCCTTCACGTCTCCAACCAGTTTGTGGCCTACGAACCTAAACAGACAAAATACACCTCCTGACCTCGTTCTTACAACACAATTTCTTGACAAACCGGGGATTTAGCCTTGAATCAAAACAACTCTTTTAAATTCGTCGAAATAACACATAACACGTATTATATTGATTATTTTAAATGTCCTCGTTTCCTAGTTTTAACCGGAATAATTTTCTACCTGACAATGTAACAGAGACAAAAACAACTATATTTTGAAACAACTGAATACAAAACTTAAAACGGAATTTATACTATTATATAGATATTAAATATAAAACGCTACAATACTTATTTTTAAATAGTATGTACTTGGCATATCAATTGTATTTTAGGACTACCTCAAAATTTTTTAAGCTATTTATGCTAAATATTTATTTTTGTTTTCCTGATAAAATCAATTAAGAGATCATACACTGATTTGTAGAATGAGCAATTAAACATGATATATTCTCTGGACCCGCAATGTGTAGTTTTTACAATTTCGATAAAAACTCTTTAAATGGTCCCATGTGTTGGTACATTCGAAAAATACGTGATTTAAGTCTTCCACTGAAGTGTTGCTGCACTCACAAAAGAGACTTTGAAATACTCATATTTTAAATAGATGGACTGGGAAGCAACCATGATGAATTTTAATTCTAGTAATAGTGGAAGCATATGATTTGGAAGGACAAAAGGAATAGGACAAATAGGTCGAACTATCTTAATTTTTTTATTCAGCAATTAATTTCGAAATATTTATGTAAGGACATTTTAACCAAACCAATGCTGAACTTGTTCCTTAAATTTTGTTAAAACGTTTTGTTGTACTTTTAATGATTTTTGTGAAGAATCAATTTTATTTTGTCTGAATGGAGATTCAAATTTATCAAATTCACGTTTGTGTTTCGTTTCGTAGTGGAGACGCAAACTAAATTCTTTAAATGGACTATAATATGTATTTCTCACTATCTATTGTAGTGAAACTTCGTACGGTTGCCAATATGAATATGTTTATGTGCAAAATGCAAATATGAACATTCAGTAGCAAACTGGCGAAATAAAAGAATGCTACACTTGGTGGGGATTAAACTTGCTTAGTAAAATAGGTTTCCCATTATTCTTCTGTTAGCGCGCATTTTTGTCACGGCCCACATTTCGGCTCGCTCACGCTTTAAAGGTGCCTCTAAAACGAGCAGTATTTTTACTGCTATATATGAGTGCAATACAATAGCTGGCAATTTTGCCAACAATAACGGCCAGGCTATGCAATATAGGAGAATGTTTTGGTGATTATTTGTTGTTTTGCAAAATTTTGGAGGAATAAAGTGACTGAAAATTGGTCTAATGAGAGGATTATAGATTTTATTAACGAAATACATTTACGCCCTGAGTTGTGGAATGTGGAAATCGGAATATATAAAGATCGAAAAGCAAAAAAGATGGATGGGCTGTTATCGCTGAAAATTTTGAGATTTTAAGTATTGAAGCGTACGCAAAATGAGCAAAAAAAGATTAAAAGTGGCAGCACCGGTGCTAAACCAGTGAAATGGTTTGTTTCAATGCAATATCTTTTATTTTATATTTGACATACCTGAAAAGTTTTTAAATAGGTTATAAGACTTACTTCTAAACGTATGTTATCTTAAGTTTCATGTCTGATTTAGTAAGGTCGAATTTACATTTTTTTTGTCTTAAATTTTTTTTAAACAACATAAGCCGCTGTGACGAGTGTGATTTTGTCATTCATTATGAACCGATTGCTTGTTTACGAACAAATTTATACTGTTGCTGAGATATATATTGCCGATCCATCTGATGCCTTCGATGTTGTCATAAATGGCTGGGCCATAGTTTCCAGTATTTTAGCCACATATCGCAGTAAAAATCCAGCTCGTTTAAAAGCGTCTTAACCCTCCGTTAGTCGCTATCGGTGTCACACACCGACGACAGAATTATTCATTCGGGATTTACAAATAACTGTTATTTTTCTATCGTCACTTTCTGTACCTCTCCCTATCAACCAAACTCGTGTTAGTGTACATTCTTACCTGCCTGGGTACAGTTGTGCGAGTTTTATAGTTATTTTCGGTGCAAGAGTCCGTAGCGACTAACGATGTTGTTATTACTTGTTGGCATAACTTGCAGATCAGGTAAATATTTAGCATCGTATTATTGCATTTTATCAGTAAATTTTTGTCAATTCTTATTTATAGATGTCCCTTGAAGCCGAACAAAATCGCTTATTGGAATTATGGGAAATGGTTCCTACCGACGATGAAAATTATTTTGATGATGAGGGAAGTGAAAACGAAATCGATCAAATTGAGGAACGTGATGGCGGAAGTGAATCAGAACAAGATTTGACAGACGAGGAAGAAGAAAGTGGAAGTAATACCTTAGCGTTTATTGGAAAAAATGGAGTTACCAGATGGAAAAAGGCTGTTCAACCGAGAAATGTTAGAACAAGACAAGAAAATTACGTAGTACGTTTGCCGATGTCAAGATTACCTACACGTGACTTGAACACTCCTAGTGATATTTGGAAATATTTTGTGAATAACGCTATGTTAGAAATAATTGTGGAAAGTAGGAACAAATATATAGATTCAATAAAAAATAACTTGGTTCGTGATCGGGATGCTAGACACACTGATATATTAGAAGTGCAGGCACTAATAGGACTGATTTATTACGCAGCACGTCTGAAAGGTAATCGTGTGAATCCAGATGAGCTTTGGAACACTGATGGATCAAGTATAGAAATGTTACGCCTGACTATGTCGTTCCCACCATTTAAATTTCTTCTTCGGTGTATGCGATTCGATGACAAAGCAACTCGTGAAAACCGACTAAAGGAAGACAAGTTGGCTCCTATAGGAAGTTTTTTCGACACTTTTGTAACTCATTGTAGAAGTGGATACAGTCTTTCCGAATATGTCACCATCGATTAAATGTTACCAGGATTTAGGGGTAAGTGTCGATTTCGTCAGTACATCCCATCAAAACCGAACAAGTACGGCATAAAAATTTTTGCACTCTCAGGTGCTAAAATGTTTTATATGGCTAATTTAGAGGTATATGTTGGCCAACAACCTGAAGGACGTTTTCAAGTTAGTAACAGACCTAGTGATGTTGTTCAACGGCTATGTGAACCTATTTATGCTTCAGGCCGTAATCTAACAATTGATATCTAGTTTACAAGTATCGAGTTGGTGAACAAGTTATTAGGAAGAATAAAAGAGAATTGCCGTTTGAATTCACAAAACCAAAGCATCCTATAAATTCAAGTATGTTTGGTTTTAATCAACATATTACACTAGTTTCTCATATTCCTAAAAAAATTAAAATGTATTGCTTGTATCCTCACTACATCATGATGATGCAATTGATTATAGTAGGGGTAATCAAAATAAACCAGAAATTATCGCCCTATACAATTCAACAAAAATATTTTTCAGTCATTCTTATACACAATATAAAATATTTGTATGAATTTTATACCAATAACTATTTTTTTTTAATTGTCGGTCTCAGACACCGTAGCGACTCTTGATGCTCAGTTTTTCCTAGCGACTAACGGAGGGTTAAGTTTGTTGATTTTTTCCTAAAATTGCATAGGTGCTTTGGCGGGCCGCACAAAAAGTTGCAAACTGCCGCAGGTTGCCGACCCTGATGTAAAGGGTTGAATTACATGTTAGTGGTTGGAGAATGGATTGGATTTAAATGCATGAAGTTTTTTTTTGAAAAATTATTTTTGATTGAAAATTTTCACTGCCAAAGAATCACGAATAACTCACAAATTAAAGCATAGGGAATGCTTATTAAATAATAAATTATCATAAAAAAACATTTCATTACAATACCATACAGGGTGTTTCCATTTAAGAAAACTTACAGTCATTCCAAGTTTCGACCAGTCCTGTATACCAAAATTAAATATTCCGCTATGTTATTTTTTTGGACAATAGTAGACTATATTTAAAGTCGTTTTGACATAAATAGATTTTCTTTGTGAGTTATGTACCAACTTTATTTATTTATTTTTTTTTTTTTTACAAATTTATTTGCTTCCGATGAGTTTTAAATGAATTGCTTTACGGTTGATTTAATCTTTTTGAATTGTTGTTATATTTCATAGAAAATGTATATTTAGGTTAATTGAGGACCACAACAATCGGCTTCCAATAGAATTAATCAATATGTTTTTAACAGACGGATTGCATTGCTAATATTTTTTCCTTTGTGAGGCATCAGTCACAGTCAAAGTTGAGATTCTGAAATTTGGACCAACTTTTTAGATAAGGCAAAAGCTCGGGTTCGTTCGGAAAAATATTCCCAGGAGAGTTTTTTTCCTAAAAAAATTGTCCTGGCCGAAAAATTGTTTAAATAAATTAGGACCATTCTTCGCATGGGCGACCTCTTGAACCTGATTCTGGGGTATCTCATGAAAGTGAATATGCAAAAAAAAAATCATGGGAATATAGTTCCTGACGAACCCGAGGGTTTCACCTTGTCTATGAGAAAGTTTGGGCTCTTTGTGAGTAGTACGAGAATAACTGATAATGATAATTATATCGGAAACTAAACCCGTTATTTGTTAAGTTTTTGTTACATTTTTGTATTTTTTGATTTTATTTATTTTTTTTTTTTTTTTTTTCTAAATCGATAGTTGCATAGAACAACTTTGAGGTTTAAATATGTAATATTAAATTCCCAATTTTGGTACCGCCATCACTTTATAGAATTTCATTTTGAATTATTTACTTGTTGTATTTAGTAGTGTTGTTTGTATAGTACCACACATCATTCGATATTTATTTAGTTTATTTGTTTTGTCTCTTTTATATTCATATCTTATATCGCACCGTCAAAAGCTAAAATGTGACACCTATTCTATGGGCACTTGATTTATTATTATTTTGGAATGTACAGGTTCTTTTCCTTTAAAAGCCATAACTTCAGTTTTGTTTTCAGATATTTTTAGGTTATATTTTTTACATATCTTGGTCATCCGCAAACAGTGTTTGTGTATTTATGATTATTTTTGTTTGTAATATAATCGTTTTTCTATCAGATGTCTGGGGATAACCTCATCTGTCCATAATTTTCCACAACGCGTTTTTGTTTACCCGTTCGGAGGCTTTCTCGTAGTCAATGAAGGCAATGGGGGTTTCTAGGTTATATTCTCTACGTTTCTCTATTAATTGTAGTACTAATTTTAATATTGTCATTACAGGTTCTTCCTTTACGAAAGCCATTCTCTTCTTCTATTAGTAGCACGTCAGCAATTATTTTTAGCCTGTTTATAATTTATATGCAGTTTTAGCCCACTATATTTTTATTAGTTGTATGTTTATGGTGTCCGATCCCGCTGATTTCCGGTTTTTCATTTGTTTTAAGGCTTCTTATAATTCATCTAGTGAAATCTAATCTCCAGTATATGGTGTTTCATTGTAATTCGAGTCTATTGATAAGTTAAAATTGTTAAATTTATTTTCATGTCTTTCCTGTTCTTCCTCTACTTGAATCTGTCCATAGTTCTCGGTAATGTTCTATACATATATCTTTATCTATTATGTGCAGCTGTGCAGTGTCCTTGTCTTGTTTATTAAGTTGCCGCATAAATTTGTAAGCTTGTCTTCCGTGTATGTCGTTTTCGATATTGGATAAAAATCTATCCCAAGATTCCTAATGTGTCTTTCTTGTAATATCTTGCTTTATTACGTTTTTCTACATAATTTAATCTAGCTTCTTGTGTATTGTTGTGGCGAGTATTTAAGTACACCTTATCTTTTTCTTTTAATGCATTCCCTGTCTTCTGTACAAATTCTTAGACCGGTTTTACTTCTAAACTTCTTTTTCTTTCCGATTGCTTCATTTCCTGCTTTTTTCATGCATTCCTTTAAAAAAAAGATTCTTAGTTTAAGTTTAAAAAATGTTGTTTTGGCATGACCAATCCACCCTTTTACTTCTTCATTACAATCCCATTTCTCATTTAATGTAGCTCTGAGATACAGTAAACCTCGTGACGCGTTCAATTATATTCCCATTAACTCTGAGGGGCATAATCTGACAATACGAAGCTGTTCACTGGATTCGTTAATTTTGTTAAGGTCTTTAATGTTATGAGCTATTATTGTGAAATCGTCTGGGTAACGAATATTTTTTATTGCAAAGCCCTTGATCTTGATATCTTGTGTCTCATTTCCTAAAGCTAGTTGAATTATTGTCCCAACATAAATAAGAGATAGTATATATCCATTATTATCGGACTCCTCTTAATATTTCGGAAGTGTCCGTTAAAAGATAGTTATTAATGCGGATTTCTGCTGATTAACCCCAATACAGTTCTTATACAAAGCTTTAATTGCAATTGGTACAACAATCCATAATTTAGGATACATCTTCGAACATTACGGCTAAACGTTGCCAGGGGACACAAAAAATGGAACATTGGTAAAAGTTTTGTTTACGACTGAAAAGCTTTTCTGCTAAAATCGATTGAATAAACTGTATTCTTTTTGTATCTTTCTTTTCTCTTGATTTTGATTTATTGATTTTGTTCTTCCTAAGTAAACATCCAAATTAGTCGACGATCCGTTCCTTTTGTTCTTTCATCTCATAAAATAACTGCTGCATTATCTTCAAATGTTAGCCTCATTTCTTGTACAGGTTATCGCAACACATTGTTGAAGATTTGTCCAGAGTGTGAGTTGATAATTTTATTATCCTATTTGAAAAATATTCTTTTCAAAAATTAAACAGCCTCCTCAAAATATTCGTTTTGGTCCTTTCCAAAATTATTTTGCATTTAATGCAATGTTATGTAATGTAATTTTAATGTAATGCTCGTACTAATCTTTGTTGCTGTTTTTTTTTTAATTTATATTTTTTACTTTATAAAAATACCTCGATTTATCATAAAGCCAATTTGTTATTTTAATGTTGATATGGGATTAAGCCACATTTGATTGTAATGAAAATTACATTTTGTAATTGTTATTTGACGTTTCGACTTCCACTCCGGAATTCGTTTTTAAAAAAGATTATTGTAAAATAGTATGCTGTTATTATAACCAAGGTGCTCGGAGGTTGTTGTTGTCCAAACTGACGGTTGACTTACGTTGACTCGATCTTTAGTTGATTATTCAGAGGGTGATGGTTGTACCCTCATATCAAATTATGATTGTTTTATGGATTTACGGCGTTTCAATTCATCAAATTCATCTGGTTGCCTGACACCGACACCTATCGAAGAGGTCTACCCTATAGTTGAATCGTTCCATCTGCTATCAGAAGACAGGTCACGTCAGAGATAGAACGAACGAAGCTGGAGACGGATCGAAGACACACCTTGTATGACCCCCAAGTTCAGCCAGGTAGACTAAGATCTCAGAAAAGCTTTCTGAAAAAATCACGATCTCTTCCCGAAGAGCCAAAGACCCGCCGAATACCCTTATGACAAGCGTCAACTACAACATGGAGAAATGGCCGCTGGACACAATTTTCCGTATCCCACATGGAAAGCGCGCTAAACAGACCAGGAACTGCCGTTTCACGTTGTGCTAGTAACCTGAAGAAATGGGGATACCAAGAGGACGATACCTGCGACTGGTGCGGTTCAGAATAAAAGATTTAAACTAATATACTAATATATATATATATATATATATATATATATATATATATATATATATATATATATATATATATATATATATATATATATATATACAATTATACATAATACGGATACAACACACAATACATAAACATGTAAAATATAAACCTGCAAAACAATTAGAATGTGATATCATCCTGAGGGTACAAACATCACCCTCAGAATTATTAACTAAAAGCATGCTATATGCCCACAAGATCGAGGCCAACTAAGTCGACCATCATTTTGGAAAACAATAACCGCCAAATAACTTGCTTATAATAACATATTTTCAACATAATCGTTTTTAGAACGGTTTCCGGAATGGAAGTCTACACGTCAATAACATTTGTAAAATATAAATTTTATTACAATGACAATAAATTTAGGCTTAATCCCATAGTAAACATAATATTTAACTTATAACAGATTGTACTCTGATAGTTTTTATTTTTTTCGTCACTTTTAAACGATTTCTTTTTTCTTTGTATTATTGCCATCCTTCACTTCGTTTATGTATTTGCTTGATTTAGTTATATATTTCTTTATTCCTCGCTCATAGTCTTTACAATTTGAAATTGTGTTAAATAATTAAATAGTGTTAGATTTATTACTCCTAAACTTGTTCGATGCAACTCTTCAGATATTGATATTTTTGTGTACAAACTAATAATTGAAACATTGCGCATTTTAATTTTAGAATCTGAAGACTCATTTGCGTTTCGAGACGATGGTCCTGACTTAGAAGAAATTCTTATTGCTGAAGTGTCATATAGAAGACCCCTCTGGGACTTGTCAATTCACTCGTCGAAAATGGAGATTGAAAATCTTTGGGAGCAGATCTATCGTGTATTTAAGAAAAAATATTCGATAAGTTTTCTTACTAATATGTGGGCTCATCTTAGAACTAACTATATGCACGAGAAGAGATCATTTCGATATTACCATCAAATGAAATTTTTGGATCATTTTGACAATGTTCCCCTAAGTGGATCTAGTCGAAGACCTACAGAAACTCCTTTAACAAAAAAATTTAAAACTGATGACATCGCACCTTCAGCTGACGGCGTTGATGCATTTTTGCTGCTGTTGGGAGAAAATTTACGTAAATTGCCTGCTGGAAAGAGAACTATGTTACAGTTTAGAATTGTAGAATTACTTAAAGATCAGGACTCGGATAGATCAGATTAGGTTTTTAATATATATCGGTCTATTCTAAATAAAAGCTTCCTTAATAATGTTCGTCCTGTCTTCTCTATCCGTCGTCTTTCTCCGCCATCATATCTTTTTCGATGTTATGAATCTTTTTATGGGTTCTGAAATTCGTCACTGCCCAATGGTGTTATCAAGAAGAATTTTTCTTGGTGGATCATTTTACTTCATCCACATTACACGTCCTACCTACCTCAGACGTCGTATTTTAATGTGTTTGCCGATACCTGGTTCCTGGTATATTCTCTACAGTTCCACACACCACCGTCATTCACTGTTCTATAAATTCTCCTCAGTATGTTCAACTGTTTTCAAAATCAAGTCTTAGATTCGTGTGTTAGGACTGAGCGTATTATTGTTTTGTAAAGCTTTTGTATTTCTTGATAGGATTTGAAAACTAATTGCCCAAAATAGCACCTGTGAGTTATACAAATTCCTTAACTGACTGGATGACGTTATCTTCTAAAGTGTGTCACACACCAAAAACTTTTAGGAAGCACAATGATACAAAAAATTTCATATGGAATCCATTCTTATGAAGAATGTCTTTAATTAAGATTTACTTATATTTTTAAAAATGATTTAAAAGTTCTTGTAAATATTGAGTCCAATATTAACTAATGCAGTTTTTGAGCTAAGTAAAGTATAGAAACATCTTTTAATTTTCCAAATTCGGACTAATAACAAGAGAAGGAAATATCACATACGCATTTAATTTTAACTTATCAATTTCTACAAAATTAAAATATGCAACATCCGTACTACAACAAATATATATTTAAACTTGAGACTAATTACAAAGGTGCTTACACAAATCGAAAATTAACCAACGGAATATTCTATGGCTAATACGAGAATACAAAAGGTATATCTTCAATGACAAATATTAAGCACAAACTAATAATGACCGTTACAACATGTGAAAATTATCCGGATATCAGGTACCCAAAACTAAGTGAATAAATAGTTTTTGGTCAAAGATGTTAGCAAACACATTAATGACGAAGAAAATTAAAAATGTGCTTGATAGTTGATTGTTATATAAACTACCGACATAAAGCAAATAGTAATTAATATTATAAACGTGATACGAAGTTGAAAATATCTGAATACAATATATAATAATAAAGTAAATTATCAGTAAAAGCTGAATTAAGTAATAGTAAATTGAATAAACCTTTTTAATAAAGGAACATATATGCAATGCGCGATAAATGTACGAATAATAATGAAATGAATACAATACTTATTAATAAAAACAAATTAAAATAGAATAAGTGATAAATATATACGAATAATAATGAAATTAGTAGAATTATTAATAGAAGCACGTCAATATAGAATCAGTAATACATATTCGAATAATAATGAAATCAAATGTAAACACGATGAAATGACGTAGACGAACGCAAAATGTTCTCAAACGATTAGAATGTTAAAAAAACGACACAATATGAAAATAGTTCAGCAACAAACAATTGTAAACTTGCAATAAATAATTTTAATTTTGTACTTTACCACGTGGGGCAGCTTTTGGCTCATGCTTTTGAATTCACTCATGTAAATCGACAACGAGAAAGATAATGAATTTTTTTTGTGACTTTAACACTTAGCTATTTAGCCAATAAGAAAGATAATCGGGCATCGCGAATAATAACCTTTTACTTACCCAGACAGGTAAATGATGCCGATGATCATGAGTGAACCGATAGAAATGAAGATTCTCCTGTTTTTACATTTTCCGAATGACTATGTTTAAAAACTCATATGAGTAGCTGTGATGTAAAAACTTTAGTGCACTTGTTTTATTCTGATGACTTTTTAACTCTGATAGTTAAACAAACAAACGTATATGCACTTCAGGAGTTAAATTTGATCCAAATGTGCAAAATTTTTAGGATGACGTATTGGAAGGACACTAATATGTATAACAGAAATAAAAAGTTGTGACTTTTGCCACATATGGACCCGTGTTCACTTCCAATTGCATCATATTGGAGTAGAAATCCATTTTAAAATATGGCATTTTGGAGTCTGTTAGGTTTCAACTATTACGTCCAATTTTGATTCACCTTAACGATGTAATTCATAACAACTATTCTGCAGATAAAAATATGTGTATTGCTGAGTCACTAATGCTGTGGTCAATATATCAAAAACAGAAAACACAAATATTGTACCTACTGTACAAACTGTGTGAGTCCAATAGTCTGGTAAAAAAATTGCTGAAAATCTGAATAGCTGTATAAAAATTTTTATTATTCAATAAAACTCATGGATTATGATATCTGAAAACAAAACTGACGTATGTGGTACCCTAAAAGACAAGAGAAAGGATAATCCGATATATGTACTAGCTCAAAAATTGAAAAGAGGAATAAAAAATTACAAGGAATTCGATGTTACTATGTAACATGGTAGGAAAAACCAGCCCTCTGCTTCGAAGGATGTTTTAAGAATTTCCACAGCATATAAAAAATGTATTTGCTGTATTTAATTATTTCAAATTTGTATCTTTTATGAATAAATAGTCTGTTCCCCAACCTTAGTGCACAGTTTTCGTTCCTGTCTTTTAAGCGAGCCACCATCTATTTGTATGCAAAATTACAAGTAAAATCCTATCTTCATTTCGGAAACAGGTTATACGGTACGAATTATCTCACTAAAATCGGTTCGCTGATCCAAGTCCCAATTATCTGGACAATTGTTAGATTTTGACAGGCTGGAAGTGACTATAATATTATACTGGCTGACTATACAACCACACAAACGTGCTCATATTTAATTGTATTTTTTTTTTATTGTAATGGATTTGGCTTCGCCAATTAGCCAGACTATGTGTGGTAGGTTAGTTTATCTTTAATTTCATATAACAAATTTACTGGCACATTATACTATAAGAATTAATTTTGTTAATTAACATTTTTCTCTTAAATCTAAATATAATTTTTTTTCATTTGTTTATTCTTTTTTTTATTTGTTTTATATATATATATATATATATATATATATTTAGTTTGAATTTTAAATTTGCTTGGTGTAAATATAGTAAAATGGGATGTGGCACTCCGGTAGTGACCGAGTACGGTAAGCATAGCTTTTTATCGTGCACGGAGCGATGATTTTTAATTTTAATTTAGTTTAATTGCATTTATTTTAGTTTAATTCATTTTTATTTGATTTTAATTCATTTGATTTTATTAAGAAACACATGGGACTGCGTTTATTACTCCACGTAGTGTGAGGTCGGGCGATCCACAGCACCGATCAATGCATTCCAACCGTAGCCCGCGATAAGAAAGCTGTGCTTACAAAAAAATTGATAAACAAAATAAAACTAATTACCGCCAATCAATATTTAATTATTTACACCATATTATGTATTGACAACAAATAATAAAATTATTTAATGTACAAAATAAAAATATTAATAAGTTCCTCAAAATTAGGCAGTAACTCAGAAAAGGTTAAGACAACACAACATACTTCATTGTTGTTGACATTTTCGTAGATTAGAACCAACATAAATTTCGGTTTTATGATATATCTTACAAAATAACTATAATTCCTTATGGAAAGAGCACTTTCCATAAGGGAAAAGAAGAGCAAAGCAAATAGTACTAATTTTCCAACAATTGATGCCATTATGCTAGGCAGATTCTTGTCGAATACTAATTTTTGCTTATTAAAATTCGACAATGTTGAAAACTTCCATGTAAGTATACAGTTAATTTCAATTATTTATTACTATTTCTGTTTTATATACAATAACTATTTGTTTTGAGTTGCTTTGCGTAAATTAATTGATACTAGTTTTGAGGTTAGTTTTGTAAATTATAAGTGTTAAAGGATCAAATTTCATTTCAGATATTCATGAGCTTCTTATGAAGGTAAAACATTAGCTTTATGCAGCTTAATCCTGATAGCAAATTGAGTATTATAAAATATGCTCAGAATTCGGTCAAAATTTCATTTTGTTGTCATGATTGTGTTGCTTTATAGGATAAGTTTAAGCATTCAACAGCATTTATCTTCATTACTGAAATATTTAACAGTAAAAGATGTGTCCAATGGCAGTCCTCTAGTGTTAAAAAATTCATCTGGTTTCATGAAGATTTTGAAAGAGAGCAAGAAAAGAAGAAATGAAAACTTTAACAAATCAACTTATTCAGAGTGAATCTCAGGTGTCTGTGTCAACTTAATTTTAAAGAGAAGTGTGTTGATGAATTTTTTAAGAAAATACAACAGCATGTATAATAAAAAAAGTAGAAACGAAACAACTTACTTACTTACTTACTTTAGGGTTACTTTTAGGTTAGTTTGGCAGAAGAAGGGAACTTATACCCGGGAATAGCAAATAACAGTACTTTACATTGACCTGTCTGTCTCGTAGACGTACATTTTTTTACAAAGCTACGTCAGTATCTTTTAAGTGGAAGTATGGAAGTGTCTCAATACAATGGGCTAGAAAGCAGTGCCCGATACACGGAGAGGGTAAATGGGGAAATTTCCCCAGAGGTACAAAATTAAAAAATAATTATATCGTTTGAGTTGGGTTTATCTTTAGGCAACTAAAGATAAACAGTATTTAGCTCCTGTTTACACTCTCTTAGTATTTATTAAACAAGCAACATAGTTTGTCTGACTAATAAATCAGGGAAAAAGCAAACACGCAAAAAAACAACTGTCAAAAAACTAAAATTAATAAAATAAATGGAAACAAACAGATGAAGTAGATAACTTTACATATCTGGGATCGGGCGTGGAAAAAAGGCGGTAGTAGATCAGGTGTAGAAAAAAGAATAGTAAAGGCATAATATGAATGTAACTCCTTAAAGAAAGAAAATCTGAAACACCCCCCGAAATATCAGAATTGTCCAAAATGAAAATAATTAACAGCTGTATTAAGGTACTATAACGTCTAGAATGCTAAAAATGGCGTTCCCTTTTTATTATATATGGCAATTAAACTTCTTTTTTATTATTATACAACTTTTGAAGATTACAAAAAAAAATTTCCATTGATGTATTTTAAAGATGGCGTGAAAATTACAAATTACGTTATAGTTTACCAGACAAATTTAAAATGATTAAAAAACAAAATGGCGGGCATTTGAAAAAAATTGACCTTTTTTCAACTTATATCTTGAAAATAGTTGAAACTAGTTGCATTTTAGGTATAATAACCCGTAGATTAAATGAAAAAGATATTAAATGTTAAAAATGTGGTGACACGAGATCGATGTTGTAGGATATCACTCTAAGGGGACATATTTATCTCTGCTCGAAGAGCTCATTTATATTCTTAAATCTCTTTTGGGGTGAGCTCATATTGATATCCTTTTATGTTTGTAGTTGATAATTTTTTTATCTTTTTTGACATAACCCAAACTCCAAACCACGTTTCTATTCAACCTTATCAATTGTATATGTATGTAAAATCTTATATTTAAATCATTTTAACTAATTTTCTTAATAATAGTTATATTCATTTACTTGCCATTTGCTAAGTATTTTCTTAAAATTGTAATTACTTGTAATTTTGGTAAAACATGGCAAGGAAATATTTGAAATTTATGCTGTTGCTAACACAAGGTTTCTTATTTTTTAGTTCTTTGGCCTTATATAAATTTTTCTTTTCCCCCTATTTGAGTGGGATTTACCTAAGCACATGGGACATAACATGGCCTGAAAGTATTTCATGTACGTTCAACTACAATAAGAGTAAGCTGCAGTAACATGACTTGAAACTAATTCATCTACGTTCAACTACAACAGGAGTAAGCTGCAGTAACATGGCCTGAAACTACTTCATCTTCGTTCAACTACAACTACAGCAACAAGTTATTTTTTTAACTACATGAAGATTTTTTCATTTTGAATGTATAATAAAAATGATTAGTTAATATCATCTTTTATTTGTCCCTGTCATTTCTTTTTGTTCAGAATGGCATTTAAGATACGACCTACCTATACTCAAGAGACTATAGCTATACTCCAGTCAGTCGGCAGAGATGAAAATTCCACTGAACCTCTAAAAATCATACGAACAAGCTGAATTTTGGTAAGAATGTCAATTTTTGGACCAAAAAAAAAGGTGCAAAAAAGTTTACCAGTCCTACTCCCGGGCATCCCCCGTTAAAAACACCTCGTAGGGGGGACGAAAAAAATCTATTTACCAAGTATCTCCACGCCGTAGATAATTTTGAATAAAAATGTTCATTAGCACATTTTCTGTAGAATGAACCGTTCTCTCAGAAACAACTCTTTAAGCGACCGGCGGTTTTCAATGTCAGTTACGCGCGCGAAATCAACTTTAAATAAAATTTGTATTAACTCTACGGTAAAGATTCGATATCTTTCGATCAGAATGCCCTATCAACAAATAAAACGCGTTTTAAAGGTGAATAGTGTAGCTTTCGTATGCAATTTTTGTATTTTGCAGCAAATAAAGTCAGTTTTTATAAAGGTGTTAAATACTTAAGTAAACTTCGATTCCCATAAGATCAATAAAATATATCACTCATTGACTGCCACGATGGAATTTCCATTGTTAGAACCTAAATATTTGAAACCTATAACATGAAATTTCGGTTGAGTTTTAGCAACAAATGTGAGGCATTTGAAATATGCTTCAATTGCAATATGCTTTGAAATTTTAACTTTCACATAAACGATCTAAAACGTTTAAACCTGTTTTTTTTTATTAAACTTACGTTTTTCAAAACTATACAACTTAAGCTACAAATGGCATCCAATACCGTCTTTGTTTGTTCGTTTAGACATTTCCTGTGACGTTCAATCGTTTGTAATGTGGAAGTTTAAAATCTGCGTTTTTTAGGCATATTTCAAATGCCTCATATTTGTTGCCAAAACTGAAAATTAAAATTTTATGTTATAGGTTTTAAAGACTTGTCTCTAACAATGGAAATTCCACTACTACTGGTCAACGGAATTTATGCATTTTATTGATCTCATAAGAATCGTAAAAAATATTACACTCTGATCAAAAGATATCGAATTTTTACAGTCCAGTTGATACAAATTTTATTTTGAGATATTGATTTAGCGCACGTAACTGACATTCAACATCGCCGGTCGCTTCAAGCGTTGTTTCTGAGAGGACAGTTCATTCTCCAGAAAAAGTGCTAATAAACATTTTTGTTCAAAATTATCTCGGCTGCATTTTTTATTTGAAATATTTTTTTCTACGTAGTACGGATTCTTGGTAAATCGATTCCCTCCTCCTTTGCGAGAGGAGGTTTTGGGGAGAAGCCGGGGGATAGAAGTGGTAAACTTTTTTGCATATTTTTTGGGGTCCCAAAATTGACATTCTCAGTTACAATACATCTAGGAAGAGGAGTTGACTTTTATCTTGCACTTCTAGTGTGAATTGGATTTTCGGATTTACAGAGTTCAGGTGTTCATGGAATATGTTGAGTTTAGTGATTAGTAGTAGATTAGTTCATCTTTAGTGCTGCTACTATAAGGTATATACATGGTTAAAGGCAAATACGATAAATAACGTGTTCTCAACGCTTTATATTAAGTAAGCTGGATTTGCCTTTTAAACCAAATACATTACAACCTTGCGAACAGGCAGATGAACGAATGATTACAGAATATAACAAGCCTTTCTTATATTTATAGATTAAGAAAATGCGTTTGATACTATAGATTTTTCATTTTTCGTTAAAAAGCAAATTACTGAAAAAATATTAAAGTAGCCTATAATACACCAGCATTTCTATGCTTGATCGACATGAAGAAAGCGTTCTACAGATTAAGCCTATGGAAGTATGTACTTACCTAAAATATAATTCATCTTTTGCATAATAGACAAATTCTACTGGACATCATAAACACAATTGAAAATATCTAGACGGATAGCTTACGGAACCTGACACAATCAACTAAATAAGATACGAGAACTCATTAAGCCATGTTATGGCTATTTAATTTAATCGCGGATAAACTCATCAAAAGATACTCACTTAAAGTTACTATAATTATAAATTATCTGGGAATATTAACACACTTTGCAGTAATACAGAGTTTCAGTTAAGTATATCATTAACCTTCCGATAGGCGCGCGTATGTGGTAGATACGTATGGTCATCTACAGTTCAAGCCTTGTATTTGTAAATTTGAGGAAGTGATGTCTCGTGCTTTTATCTATTTGTCTATTTTAGTAATACTAATCCGTTGTCAAATTTTGTCGCTTGAGATTAGTGTATTCAATAGTTATAACCTCTATCGTAAGTGATAAATACGGGCCACCTTTTATGTAACTTTTTATTCTTATTGTTTCAAACGATAAAATTACGAGTAGGTAGGTACTTATATTGTAAATTTAACTTATTTCACATGTTTAATTCAATGATTATAAAAATGTACTCACTTTTTTGGCAATAGGGCTACCAGAAAAAATTATTTTACCTAAAGAAATTTTATAGACGACAGCGATAAAGTTAAGGCTGAGATTCTGAGTCAGAATAAAATGCGATAGAATCTGGGGACGACATATTACTTACAATTTTGGCTTTATGAAACATTTAACTAAGAGAAAAAAAGGTTAAAGCAATGTTTTCTTGCAAATGGCGTAAAATTCAATTATACCAATACAATGACAAAATTTAATCTAAATTTTTATTTTTAAGCTACCGAAATTGAATTTATGTTAAAATTATTAAATTTGAAATTTAAGTTAGTTGGAGTTCTTTAAAATACCTTATTACAACAGAAATATCGAGATTTTACTTCTATAATGATTTCTTGTCATTTAGATCAGCTCTATGTAGATTTAAATAAATATGTATTAGTATTATTTTCAATTATTGCTTAAAATACTATAATTAAAGACACAGACCATACATATACTCGTACATAGTATGTATGGTTTGTGATTAAAGACGCGCGTCCGTTCTATAATAGGTATTTTGGTATCAGAAGGTTAAAATATCTGTGAAAAGTAGAAACACCACAAACACTGTCACCCCGTACAATAGTAAACTTTAAAACCACGAGATTAGCTTGTTGTTGAAACTCAAATAGGTACAAGTTTAACAATAAGAATCTTAAAATCGAGAACTCTACTAAAAGCCTTTAATAAATCGGTGGTGTCATATTTTGTAACATGTACTGTTGCCTATTATAATAATTTTGGCACATTCTCAATGTAGTTAAATAGTTTGATATAGATTTTCCCAAAAAAAAATGCCACTGCATCTAAAAATATTAGGATGTTTTAAGCATAAAATTAATATAGACAATACGATTCCCTATATTTTTAATAATTCAAGGAATTTGTAAGATTTTATTTCATTAATTAAATTTTGTTTCTCCTATTAAACATTTAAAAATTATTAATGTTATAATTAATACTTTTTTTGAATTCCTATGAAAAATGACAGCTTTGTTCCTAATCTGTCAGTTCAATTATGTAATGTTCACCTATCATCTTATCTTTGTTTATTGCATGAACATGTCTTATAGCCTCACTCTCTCGATATGTCAAGTTTTGAAATGAACAGATCCCCTTCCACTACATCTGTAATGTTTGAAATTAATCAAGTTTGTTTTGAGCAAAATCCCCATTATACGTTTGGTTTTTGTCCAGTTTATTTTAGTTTGTTGGTTTGATTTTATAAAAAGGTATGTCAATTTTGATATTTGCATTGTGAAAAATAAATTGCAGAATAGTTACATTCATATTACCTTTTAAATTATTCCCAAATCCCGGTATTGATAACCTCTTTAATACATGTGCTAAATATTTAGATAATTAATTGCATGGTATCTTAGTATTTTTTCAAGTTAATTAAACGCACTCAAAGATCGGAAATGCAATGATTACTAATGTTAAATTTTGGAGTTGGGAAACAATTTAGAGCAGACTACAGGTTACCTTGCTTTCCTCTTTTACTAGTTTAGTTTTGTTTTCAGGATGTTTAGCACACAATTAGGAAATTTTCCAGTAAGTATTACTTGTTAATGAACATTTTTATATTTGAAAAACCTAGTACCAATAGTTTTTATGCAAGTCAATTCATCAAAAGTTGCACATTGTATTTGGCAACTAATTTATGAAATATGAGCTATAATAATAATAGTATAAGTAGGTATATTCATATTTTATTTATTTTATTTTATATTTAAACTTCTTTTCTTCACAACCTTTAGTTCTAGACATATTTATGTTAGATACATTTCATTTTTGACAATCTTCAATTGAATTACTGAAATGACAATTTATCTCCTTGCAGACTACTAATTAATTTATCTCAATAATTTGTAGTGCTTTGTAGAATTGTTTTAAGCTTTATAGCACTGTGTCTAATATTATTAATCATAAAAATCTCCCTGTAATGTGACAAGTGCAACTTATAAGTCACAGCAGAGTAAGCTATTATTTAAGAGGAGAAAAAGAATCAGTTATATGTTATCACCTATAGTTTTAAATAAAGCACTCAAACATAAGTCATTTATTGTAATAGTGTTTAACTTCATATTTAAAAAAAAATTTTGCTTAATGAGATAGAGCTTTTATTTTAAAAGTGAATCAACTCTATCATTTGCACCATAATCACATAATTAGTGTTTCTTCTTGTTTATTCAGAGAAATTAAACTACTAAATAATATGTATAAAAGTTCAGTAACTCACTTTCTTAGTGAAGTAAATTCTGGACTTACAATGAGTAATATAAGACCTTTATCAAGAAAATGTGAGAGTGAAAACTGAACTAGGCTTGTGTAGTTCATGACGGACCTAATTCAAAGATTTGGCTCCAATATTGGAACTAATTGAACTGGTTCACCAGAGCTGGCTTAAACTGCTCGGTTGTTTCTTTCTCAGTGTTTTGTGTTTCTTTCATTAGGAGTGGTTCAGTTCAAATGTTTCGAGACATGATGAACATCAAACATGAGCTAGAGCTGGTAGGCAGAATGGGTATGATTTAACTAAAAAACTGTGAAATATATAGATCAACTCCGATGACTGTTGAGCAGGTGAACACTGATTATACACTGTTAAATTATATGTTTGGCTAATTAATTTTAAGTTTTTGGGGCATTTTATTTTTGTTGTATAATTTACTTTACAGTAAGCTGATAACTGGTGATATATGTAAGTAAAAATTGTTTTTCTGTATAGTTTTAAGAGATTAATTAAGTCTTTATTATTTATAGATTAAAAAATATATGAGTTCAAAAAGAAAGCACAGTGCTCTATAGGCTATTTTGAAGAACATGGAGACAAAAGAGCCAAATGTAATTACTGACCCCCCAGTCAATTAGCATTGGTAGTGGCCCAAATGGAAACCTATATTGCCATATAAAAAGCTAACATCCCGTAATCTTAACATTGATGAACCATCTAAATCTGAACTTACACCTGAAGTCCAAGTAATAAAGAGTGAAGATCAATTTGGTCATACATCACCTTCTGTAAGTACAAAACCAAGATCTGAAATCACAATCACCAATTCGTGCAAAAGCCACCATCACCATATAAAATCTAACAAATTGATAATTAGAACAAGTTATCAGATGATCGCTAAAGAAGGTAAGAATGGTTGAATAAACAAAATTCAAGAAATAATTAAAATGGTATCTCATTGTCCACATATATATCGATTACCATCTAGGGAGAGGTTGTCTGAAAATATCAGCAAATAGTAGAAGAACTACAAATAAAAATAAATAAAGCACAGGACATGTTCAGCTGATTTTGGTCATATTCAAAATAAACTGCTTGCCAGCTCTAATGTTGCCACTTTTATTGTTGATGGTCTCTTTTAGAAGAGCAGTTTACCCTTGTTCAGGAGAGAAGAGATCACAGAAGACCAAAAGAACAAATTGTAACAGCAGGAATAATTAAAGTATTTTTTTGGATATGCTGAAGTGCTTAATTTCTTTAATAGTTTGAATATATTTTTTGAAGTTTAATTTATTATCAGTTATTCCTAGCCATTTTATATAGTTTTCTGTTTTATATATATATATATATAAACAATAGGCGAAGTGTCTTTCATTTTATTTAAGAAAAATATGAGTATCATAGTGTAACAATTTTGTGTGTCTAGAGCTTGTGAAATTGGAGACAGTTTGTGTAAATTATAGAAATGGAATGTAGCTGTTATTTAAACTGCCAGTATCAATAAGTAGGATATATTTTGTAGTTATGTTTTTTCTTTAGACTAATAAATGTGCAGTAAAGTGTTAATATGACTGTTTTTTTTTTTATATGGGCCTAGTTCACATAATATGTTGAACCCTGGTATCTGTATTTTTGATCAAATCAAATTTTTTTATTATCAACAATTAGATATATGTACCAAAAGTTGGGTTGTTTAAATTGTGTGATAGGGAAAGCAACATCCTGCAGCATTAACAATAGGTCCTGGATTTACATATAACGGGTTAATATGGCGAGATATAAGGAAGATGGTGACTGCAAAACCAAGTTATATGTATCAAATGATATGGAAATTGAATAATTGTACCACTGCCGATAATCCCAAATATGATGTACAATTACATATTCAATTTGTTATCATTTCATCACATCATCTGTTATGATTAGTACCAAATTTTTTTGCAACTTATGATAGAATTGTAATGTTAAAATAATTAAAACTTTATTTGTCCATATACAAAATAGTAACCAAATCTTTTTTAATAGTTTGCTAATACTAGGAACATCCAGGAGACAACTTCCAACAGTTTAAATAATAATATGATGGATGCAAACAATGGAGCTGGAGATAGGAATGATGGTTCCATAGATAAAACTAAACTAATTGTTAATTACATACCACAATATGCCACTGAAGGTGAACTGACTCAAATATTTTCAACTATTGGAAAACTGGAAGATGTAAAAATTATGAGAGACTTTAAGACTGGTTACAGTTTTGGATTTGGTTTTGTTAAATATTCCACTGAAGAAGAAGCAGCCAAAGCAATCACAGTTCTAAATGGATATAATTTGATGTAATGTATAAGTCTTTTATCATTTATTTATCATATTACAATTTTTTTTTATAATATTCACAACATTACTTTTACATCAAGAGTGAGAACATAATGTAGAAACCCTTCCCATTGATGTGTACTGGAAACCTGTAGTTGTGTTGATTTGTACTTCTAGTATTCAAAATTCTTCAGCTTACAGGAATTGAGATCAGACACATTTTCCAAAAAAATCTCATCTTACAGGGCACTTACAGTCTGTCACATTTTAATTCTATACTTATATTCAAATATTTAACTAAATACCTGTGGTACTGCATCTAATTGACTTATTGTACATCTTTCTTTTATTCATGATACCCATACAAGAATTCTGGAGCCTTGGTTGGTACTGCACAGTCAATTGATAGTCTTCAAAAAGTGTTTGCCCTTGCGATCTAGTGCCTCACAGACAAGAACCAAGATATGGTTCTCTGCTGCAGTATGCAGCTTAAGTCTCTATTGTACGCAGGTGTCCCTTGACTGACACATGTCCAGTAAGAAAGCCTGTTGTGATTTTGAGCTCATCCATACTTGTTTTGCGCAGTACTTCAGCACTTTTAGGTACGTAAGTTCTGCCAAAGCTTCCTTATGTGTTGGAGGTTCTGATGCAGAACTCATTCGAGTCATCGAGGCCTCTGATGGTCTTGAAGGATACGTTTCCAAATATGTAATACTCCTTGAAATAACGGCTTCAACGCTTTGCAAGAGACCTAATCGATCGAAAAAAACCGGAGTCGCCTGTCTTCTCGTTCCCGTTATGTTTTTATTTCTATATTCAGAAGGCTCAGTAAATTATGAGCCATTGAGACATATATATGTTTCAAATGTATCTAAAATGGAGATGGGCAGGACACATAGCCAGAATGACAGATGGGCGATGGACAAAGAGGTTATTGGAATCGAGGCCAAGGGAAGACAAGAGAAGCGTCGGTCGACCACCTACAAGATGGACTGACGATTTAAGAAGACTCAATAAAAACTGGATGAGAGCGGCGCAAGATAGACGGGGTTGGAAACATGAGGAAGAGGCCTATGTTCAGCAGTGGACTCTTGAGGCTGGATGATGACAGAAAGCTTTGCTGGAAGATATTTATATTTTGTATATTTCGTTGTATCACATAGGACAGAAAATGTTAATGAATATTTTCTTGTATGTTCATCAGACTAGATGGCACCTTTGTACACTTTCATTTAGGTGGGAAAATGTATAGAGATGTCTTGTTGGTCTTTGGACTTGAGTTTGTATAATCTATGCATGCCTGATGATAGGAAACAACTGTGAAATCGCGATAGTTTGCTGGTGTATACCGAATTAAATACAAAGACTGAGAAATCGTGTTCCTACGTTATATACTGTCTTAAATATGCACACTATTATACGATCAAATTCCAATTGTAATCTTCAATTCATGGCCGCAGATCAATTTTGGATTTTAAATTGTTGAGTTTGAAATAATTTGTGTGTTTCGAAGTATGTTTCTTCCGATTTATTTCGTCTGATTTATTTATTTCATAACTTTTTTACCTTTTTTTTTTTGTTTCTTTAAGTTTTTTCATCCAACTTAACTTTACTTTTGGAAATCTTCTTATTTAATGTCATTATAAAATATTGGCAATCATCATTATCATTTGGACTTTGTTAGTGAAAATTAAAAATTCCCTTTCTGCTCGTATTTTTCGCTCATTTTCCGACAAAAAGGAGGCAAAATAGTCAAATACATCTCAAACTGAACGTATCCACAGTTCACTGTCTTGCTATTATTGCCAATATTTTCGATATTTGAAAATCTAATTGTAAACTGAAGATTCGTTGTTTACTGTATGAAAACAATGTAGATTTGTAGTATTACAGCGATGTAATGTATTTTAATCTTGTAGGAATAAGAGGTTAAAAGTTTCCTACTCACGCCCACCAGGAACGGGCATGAAAGATTCAAATCTCTACATTACAAATCTTCCAAAAAACATCACTGAACAAGAAATAGATAACATATTTAGTAAATTCGGTGAAATTGTACAAAGAACGCTGTTAAAAGATAAAATTACTGGAATGCCAAGGGGAGTTGCTTTTGTAAGGTTAGTATTATACTAGTTCTTATTTTATCATTATTAAAAATTAAATTTCATAATAATAATATGAAGCGGTAGCAATCGAAAAAGCATTAGATTGGCTAGATTTACACAATTTAAATAAAGCAGTAATATTATACGATTCATTATCGGTCATTAAAGGATTAAACTCAGATATGACTCAACATAAAAGAAATAATATTCTTTGTGTCATTAAAAATAAAACATATAGTAAAGATATTACAGTTATTTGGGTAAAAAGTCACATTGGTATCGAGGGAAATGAAATGGTTGACCAGCTTGCTAAAGATGCGACCCATGTTAGACTCTATATTCCCATATTTACATTGGAGGACTTACAACAACATTATTATAACAAAATTTTTATAAATTGAAAAGAAAAATGGAAAAACATAGCAACGAATTCAAATAATCAATATTATACTATCCACCCTACCTTACCACAAGATTTTGCCTATATTTTCAAATATGCAATGTCAAAGAAGTTGACAGCCACAATTACACGACTGAAAACTAATCACGGTGCATTCCCAGCTCACTTGGCTAAGTTAAATATTATCCCTTCTGGGGTATGCTCATGCGATAATATATCACAATGTGACATCAACCATATTCTTTTTAAGTGCGATAAACATAGATATGAAACAGACCAGCTGTATTCAAAACTATCAGAACTTAAAATTCAGACTCCCATAAACATCACCCATTTACTCTCCTTAGATAGTAGAGAAGTATACGAACTAATATGTAACTTTTTATTTAAAGTTGGTTACATTATTTAGCAAAAATCCAAATACAGGTATCAAGGGCACATTCTTTAGGTGATAAGATAACAAACTATAATTCACTTATTAAAGCAACATAAATGTTATTAACAATCTTAGCTTTACTTTTATATAAAAAACTAACTTAAAAAAATAAAGAATAGGTAAGAAAGCAATGATAATCAAAAGAAGTTATTTTAAATTAAGGAGATATCTACTTAATAAATACATTAATTTACCAAAATAAAGTAGTAGGAATATTTTTTTTAGGAACCAGAATTTTGGTTTTTCAGGAAGAAATATTTGTAATTCTTTTTTGTGAAAAGATATTAGATGCTTCCTTAAACCTGAAGTGTTTCTGTTTTTTATTTTCATTTTAACCTTTCTATGTAGGCCCAATTCAAACAAAGCAATTTGGGATGCATAAATTATTTCGAAAAACTCATCAAATTTGCTTTTAGGTCTTTTATATCTATAATTCCAACGCTCACTACTCCGACTATTTTAAAACTATTTGAATCTTTGTCCCCCATGTCAAATTGCAAACTTGTCAAATGAAGTTTAATAGTGTTGTCGAAAAAGTACCTACTATAAATGTGCGTTACTATTCAATACCCTAAGTATCTAATAACAAACCGAGAATTATAATATATTATCGTTACTTCGTTATTCTAAATATTTCGGTATTTTGTTTACACAGTAAGCTACTTTATCTGTTATTAATAAACTTTTGAATATTATCGCGCTCTTTCAGCAAATTTGGTTTAACCGAATGATCTCATCGCACACTCAGCAGAAACAATGTTTAGTCTTAGGCCGATAAGATTTGTTTATTTAGATTCCTCCTAACTAAATTAGAATGGGAAAAAAATTGAATTATTAAGTGGGTGTCCGTAATAATAAGTGTTACATTTTTTATAGCTAAGGTGACATATTTTTAAAAAATTTCGATACGATATTACTGTCGACGTATCAATGCAAGATTATTTTATGATTAGAGGGCGACTATAAATCTGGACAATTAATTTCAGAGCGTAGAAGTCGTCTGCTGGAAAAGAATTTACAAAATATTTTATTTTTACATAATATGATCTCTGAGCACGTGTCAAATGTGTTGTTTTTAATGAATATTTTGATTGATGATTTTGATGTATGTTTATGGTATTGTTCGTAATGCGCATAAGTCCAGTTTTTCAAATTTTTATTACATATTTTTTTGCATCTCATAGAGTATTTAAGCATATACCCGAACTACAATACTCGCTAAAATGACACTCCGTCCTAACTGCAAGACGCAAGAGTCTCGCAGGCTTAGTCTTGTTCTTGCGTAAATCTTGCACGGTCAGTCTTGGTCTTGCTAAAATTAGGCGGTCTTGGTCTTGGTCTTGCGAAAACGCAAGAACAAGACCAAGACCGATTTTGGGCAACACTAATTTTAATAGGAATTTTAAAAAAGTATCCGATAATTGAAAATAAAAATACGGATGCTACTACAATAAAGAAAAAATCAGAAGCTTGGAATGCAGTTATGCATGATTATAATACTGTGAGAACTGAAATAGTAAGTAAAAGCATTAACCTGTATAATATTTTAACTTAAAAAATAAATTATTTACTGTAGTAAATGATAACTATAATAAGTACATGTATCTTTTGACTCATAGTTACCTACATAAATATATTAACTAACCCTTCAAATTTTTAGAGAACTGTTACGCTGCTTAAACGTTGCTGGGACAAAATAAAAGACAAAAAAAATGGAATTATCCAAAGAAAGGCAAACTCGCATGTCTACAGGTGGAGTAGGAGGAATTCCAGATATAAATATTTTGCCGGATGTAGAGGTAATTGCCACCCATTTGTCAGAGGAAGTAAGAAATTCAGTGGATAGCGATGCCCAGTATATGGGAAATAAACTTCGTAAGCAAATTGCAAATAAAACTTAATGAGCTATTTATAAAAATAAAGAATTTTAGGTTCAAGAAGTAGAAGCCCTGTGTTTCGGAATAATCCTGTTGCAAGCTGTGATATGGTTACGGTAAAAGTTAATTTACAACATGATACTTAAAATGTGAATATAATTTTATTATGTTTTTAGAAACTCCCTCGACAAGTATACTGAACGAGGAAATTTTGTCTCCTAGAAGTCTTATCATGGACACTAAAAAAAGTAATGTTTAACTAACGATGTTTAAAATTGGTAACTACATTATTATGTTTGTTTTAAGCAAACACTAGTGTAACACCCCAAAGTAAAAAAAATATCTGCTGTGGACAGGCTCATGGAGATAAGAATTGACAATGCCTAGAACTGACTAGAACGTAAACAAATGACAGAATTGCATGAAGCTAGGATGCTGGTCGAAAAAGCCATTTTAGAAAAAGTAGAATTAGAAAAAAAATTATTATCTTCGAAAACAGTTGATTAATTATGTGTGTTTTTGCATTTTTTATTAGTTTAATTTTCGTAAGGTTATTATCATTTTACACTATTTATATTTGTAGGTTATTATTACTTGTAATTACATTTATAGTTTATTATTACTCTTATTTTATACACATTCATACGTTATAATTACTCGTACTTACATTTATTTTTCTTGATTTGTTTTTTTATTTATTGATATTATAATGGGAAAAGTGATAGGTTTGTATGGAATTTTGAGTAGAATTGAGCAGGAAAATTTAGAATTTTAAAAAGGGAGGATTGTTGATATTTATCAATTACTTCAACACAGCTAAGTGAAAGAGCGCCAAACGGTGTAGCATAAAATTGAAATCAATTAAAATGTTGTTCAATGAGTCTTCTTCGTACAATATATCCAATATTTTGAGCTTGATTCGGTATGTGAGGTTCATTACCATCTAGTTCTTCTTCCACATTATCTTGTTCATCATTTAAATCATTCACTTTGATCCCAATATTGTGAAGAACTGCACATGCCACAATTATTTCTGGAACTCTTTCCAATTTATTATTTAAACCCCGACTCAAACAACAAAATCTTTTTTTCCACAATCCAAACAATCTCTCAACTGCATTTCTCGTTCTAATATGAGATCTGTTATACCTTACTTCTTGTTCAATTCCAGGCGTCATTAAATACGGTAAACAAGCATATCCACTATCTTCAAGAAGAAATCCTGTTAAACTGCCATTATCGAAACGGTGTTTCACTGAACTATTATTGAAGATCATGTTCTCTTCCAGGCCAACGAGCTACAACATCGAAAATTTCTAAATTGGGTCCACCCACTACTTGCGACGTTTATTGCAAAATATCTTTTCCTGTTTCTATATACCTCGGCCATATTCCCTCCAGGAGTTTTTATTGGTATGTGGGTACAGTCTATACACCCTGTTATTTTGGGAAAATTGGCAATATCGTAAAACAGCCTTTGGTTCTTTCTCTGGTTTTCGAGACTTTCAGGAAATTTTATTATGTAGGTAATAGCTGAGCAAGTAGCCGGGAAATTTTAAAAATGCTTCTCGAAAATCTAAAAATTAAATTAAAATTATACTTATTATAAAATTATAATTATTTGCTTTTACAAATAGATTGAGTAAAAAATATGGAAAGTTTTATAATTTACATAGTGGATACAAAAAATGCTAGAATAATAGCCTCTCTTTATACCGCTAGTGCATTTTACGAATTTAGAAGAATAGTCTGCTATTTATTGGGCGTAGAGTAGAAGAAAGTTACTGGGAGATTGTAACCGCATATTATTGCCGCCAGCACCAGGTGTCGAACCTTCACATCGACGTGATAGATACTCTTTTGTAGGTAAAAAGAGAAAAATCAAAGAAGCGGATCTAATTATGTTAAAGCGTTGCAAAAGTATCACTAACTGAAGAATTCTACTGTCATCATTGCATGTGGTTCAGTGGTTGTCTGTTTAAAGAAAAATCACATGCTATGGTTTTTTTTTGACAGATATTCTTAAGTTAAAGGTAATGTAATCGAATGAACTATCTTAACAAAAAATCGTCCCGAGAACGCAACTCAAAAATATTGGCAATATTATTTTAAAGTCATCTACTTTAAAATCTATAATATATGTCTGAATTGTCAATATAAATGTGTCAGATAAAATTAAATTATTAGAAAAAATTTTTACCAAGCAACAAAAACAAAAATTGGTTAGTTTATTTATTAATATATAATTAATTAATATATAATAATAGTAAATATTTTTTGTATTTTTGAGAAGGATTTCCGAAGTAGAAATCGAAACGTCAAATAAACCTAATTTTAAAGTAAAATTGTGGCTTATTCCAACAAAAATAGTAAATTGCATTATGATGTCACAATAAAATAGCTTCAGAACAATATGTATCATGTAGGTTAATTTCAACAACAAAGCTTGGTTTCTTTTATTGATAATTTTAGTTACTTTGACAATTTTATCCACATTATAGTAGCCAACTAATAGTACATAACACCTACATGGTCTCAGAAATTTCAATGAAAACTTTTAAGAAATTGCTACATAACACCTTTAATCACTTGTGTTCTCATTTGTATCTATTCGTTTAGATTTGCTAGGGGCGAAGAAGCACAGGCGGCGATCTCTGGATTACATGGAACAACGTTGGCAGATTCGATGCTACCTCTTAGTGTAAGAGTAGCTGAAGATCATGGAAGACAGAAGGCACAGTATGTGGATGTTTGGGATCCAATGGGTTTTAATAGAGGTAAATTTAACATTAAAAATATGGTTTGTCTTATTTTTATTTGCTTTTCCAATTTTATTTTTTCGGGTAGAGTATCATGTAAAGTTGAATTACATGTTAGTGGTTGGAGAATAGATTTAAATACATTATGTCAATGTATATATATATATATATATGTATATTCCCATAGCAGTTTATTTAAAATTATGTTTGTAAATTTAATTGAGATATTTAATACTTCAATAAATCACGTTCATTATAGAGAAAAACTAATTAAAAGTATTTGAAATGTGAAGAATGCATCTGCTTAGTAAAGCTTGTTTGTGTCATTTTGTGAGTTATGTACCAACTTTCATTTTTTTACGAATCTTAATTGCTTCCGATGAGTTTTAAATGAATTGCTGGACGGCTGCTTTAAACCTTTTGATTTGCTATTATGATTTATAAAAATCGCTTTCTTACGTATATTTATGCTTTGTCGCCAGAAATATAGCAAGTACTAATATAGTTATAATTCATTGCATAGAAAATGTATATTTAGGTTAAATGAGGAGCACAAAAATCGGCACCCAATAGAATTAATCGACATCTTTTGTTGTCAATGTGTTGTGTTGTCAATATTTTTTCCTTGTGATGCATCAGTCACAGTCAAAGTTGACATTCTGAAATTTGGACCAACTTATATGAAACCAACTCCAAGTGAAAAATATAAAACGTGGCATGTAAAAATTGGACAGGTGGGCAATAAACTTGAGAAAGTTTGGGCCCTTTGTAGGCAGTACCAGAATAACTATAATGATGGTAATTGTATCGGAAACTAAACCCGTTATTTGTTAAGTTTTTTTGTCACTTTTTTGTTTTTTTTTCTTTCATATTTTTTTTTTTCTAAATGAATAGTTGCATAGAACAACTTTGAGGTTTAAATATTGAATTTTAAAATGCGGGTATTCCAGAAATATTAGTAAAATATGCAAAAGCATTGTATATTGTTTTTCATAATATGATTAGAGTAATATCTTTAAGGATTAGTGTATTACAGATATTATTAAACGTTTACTGACATAATAGAAATAAATATTTTTGTTTTGTTCAATTTCTGAGACCCATGTTTATCCCTTTATTTTTTAAATGCCCATTTCTTGTAATTCTGCGTGAATAATAGGAAGGATAAGTCTCCATTCTCTCCTATTCTTCGCTTTGGCTTTCCAGTTTCGTACTCCCAACATTCTCAAGTCTTCCTCCACCTGATCCCTACATCGTGCTCTGGGTTCTTTGGTTATAAATATGTTTTGGCGGCTCTGTTTTGATGAACCTAATAATATCAGATCTTTCATACAGGCGGTAAAGTTCGAAATTACAGCCTCTACGCCATAATCCGCCCTCCTGTACTCCTCCATAGATATGCCGGAGGATTTTACGTTCAAAGCATCTTAAACGTTCTTCATCGCTCTTTGTCATCGTCCATGTTTCCGACGCGTAGGTGAGGATGGGCTTGATAAGAGTTCTGTATATCACTAGTTTCGTTCTTTTTGTAACTAGGCTTGTTGTTAAAATTTTTTTTAATCCATAATAGGCTCTATTTGCCAGATATATCCGTCTGTTAATTTCTGCACTTACTGCATTATTCTGATTAATTTGTGAGCCTAGGTATATAAACTCTCTTACTCCTTCGAAAGTATATGTTCCGATCGTTAGATCTTCGGGTTGTGCTGCTCGTACTCTCTCTCTCTCTCCAATGGCGCTACAGCCCAAATCAGGCCTTGGCCTCCTCCAACCTTGTCGGTCCCGCGCCGATCTTCTCCAGGTTCTCACGTCTAGCAAATTTTGCGCGTCCGCTGCCACTTCATCCTCCCATCTTTTCCGTGACCTTCCTTTTGGTCTTGCGCCATGCATTTTACTGTCAAGGGCTCTTTTCGGCAATCTTTCTGTCTCCATTCTTACTAAATGACCAGCCCAGCGAAGTCTCTGAAGTTTAACGAATTCTGAGATCGGTGTCTCTTTGAACAGTTGGTAGAGTTCATGGTTATACCTGGATCTCCATATTCCGTTTTCGTTAATAGGTCCAAATATCTTTCTTAGGACTTTTCTTTCGAAGACTTCCAGTTTTCTTTTTGTCTCTTCTGTCATCACCCATGTCTCGCATCCATAACATACTATTGGTCTGATAATAGTTTTGTAGACCCTGATTTTCGATCTCCAGTGTGTGTTTTTGGAGCGAAACACATGATCGAGTGAAAAATAAACTTTGTTTCCCTTTACTATTCTTCTTTGGATTTCTGGTTCTTCTGTTCCATCTGTGTTTAATGTAACTCCTAAATATGTTCCTTTCTACCGTTTCAATATCGTCCTCTAATTCAACTGTGCGTCTGTTTCCCCTAGCTCTTGCCTGTGTTATTTATTTCTAGTCCGTCTCTTTTGCCTTTGATTTTAATTGTGAATATATTTCTGCCGCCTCTTCTGTTCTGCGAGACATGGTGTTGATATCATCGGCATAGGCGGCAATCTGTATTGATTTATTTATTAGGAGATTACCTCTTCCTATATTCAGCTGTCTTCTCACATATTCCAAGGTCAGGTTGAATAGTGTCGGTGCCAGCCCGTCTCCTTGCTTTAATCCTTGGACTATCGTAAAGTTTTCAGTGAGCTCATTTTGGACTCTGACAGTTGCTATTGACGAATCCATTGTTGTTTTTACCAGTCGGATGTATTTTTGGGGAATATAAAAGCACTGCAATATTTGATATAACTTGTTAATATTAATTGAGTCGTAGGCTTGTTTGAAATCTATGAATATGTTGTGGACGTCAATATCGTATTCCCACGATTTGTTTAAGATTTGTTTTACTGTGAATAGTTGGTCAGTTGTAGATCTTCCTTGTCGGAAACCGGTTTGATATTCCCCGACAATATTTTCAGTTAGTTGTTGGAGTCGTTTGTTTAGTATGTAAGTAAAAATTTTGTACGCCGTGCACAAGAGGGTTATGCCGCGATAATTTTCGCATTTCAGTTTATCCCCTTTTTTATAGATTGGGCATATAATCCCGGTTTTCCAATCATTAGGGATCTTTTCATCATTCCAAATCTTGTTCATGAGCACATGCATTTGTCCTACTAGGTGATCGCCACCTAATTTATATAGCTCAGGGGGGACGTTGTCAATACCTGGTTGCTTGTATCTTGTCTTGCGTACTTGTTCTTTCCGATCTATTATTCCATTTGAAAAATATTCGTTTCAAAAATTGAAACTAGCCTCCTCAAAATATTCGTTTTGGACCTTTATAAAATTATTTTGATTTTAATGCATCTCCATTAGCTTGTACTAAACTTAATTTATATTTATTACTTCATGCAAATACCTCGATTTATCATAACTTCGTCTTATTATTTTAAACAATATGTTTATATTGGATTAATTTAATTGATTGTAATGAAAATTACATTTTATAATTGTTATTTGACATTTCGACTTCCGAAATCGTTCTCAAACAAGATTATTTTAAAATAGTATGTTGTTATTATAACCAATTTGTTTGGCGGTTATTGTTTTCCAAATCTAAACGTCAAATAACAATTATTATAAAATGTAATTTTCATTGCATTGAAAATCAATTGTGGCTTAATACCATAATAAACATAATATTTAACTTGGACATTCCACAAAAAAACAATTTCAGAACCTTGTTGTCTTAATTGCCTTTTCCATCTGCTATTGAATTTCATTGTCAGCTTCGCCGTAGCTGATTAGACTACTCTTTTTTGTGTTACTTAAATATTTACTTCCATCTTACATCTAATTAGTCCTTTAGATTGCACTCATAAATTTTTTTCACATTTACACGATTTCATTATTCTTTTTATTATTTCCATCCTTCTCTTTATTTATTTGCTTGTTTTACTTATATATTCCTTTATTCCTTGCTCGATAATCTGTACAGTTTGAAATTGTGTTAAATAATTAAATAGTGTTAGATTTATTACTCTTAAACTTGTTCGATGCAACCTTTTAAATATTGATATTTTTGTATACAAACTAGTAATTGAAACATTGCGCATTTTAATTTTAGAACCTGAAGAATCATTTACGTTTGGAGACGAAGGTCCTGACTTAGAAGAAATTCTTATTGCTGAAGTGTCATATAGAAGACCCCTCTGGGACTTAACAATTCACTCGTCGAAAATGGAGATTGAACATCTTTGGGAGCAGATCTATCGTGTATTTAAGAAAAAATATTCGATAAATTTTCTTACTAATATGTGGTCTAATCTTAAAGAAAACTATATAAAAGAAAAGAGATCTTTTAACAATTCCGTAGAGTTTAGCGCTAAACCGTTCCCGTATTACTATCAAATGAAATTTTTGGATGAATTTGAAAATGCTGCCCTATGTGGATCTAGTCGAAAACATTCAAGAAGTCCTTTAAGAAAAAAAGTAAAGACTGATGACAAGGCATCTTCAACTGACGGCGTTGACGAATTTTTGTTGCAGTTGGGAGAAGGTTTACGTAAATTGCCCACTGAAAAGAGAACTAAGTTACAAATTAGATTTGTAGAATTACTTAAAGATGAAGAATCAGATACATCAGATTAGGTTTTTAATATTATCGCCGTTCTGGCGTTAGAACCCTGTGAGGGTCCTAGATTCCTTAATAATTTTCGTCCAGTCTTCGCTATCCGTGCCATCTGTACTCCCGTGCTTCTCATATCTTCCTCGGTGTTATCAATGAATCTTTTTCTGGGTTCTACTCTTCGTCTACCCAATGGGTCTATCAAAGAGTATTTTTTTTTGGTGGATCCATTTTACTGACATTGCATGTCTACTCACCTCAGATGTCCTATTTTAATGTGTTTGGCGATACTTGCTTCCTTATATCTTCTGTACAGTTCACAGACCACCATCATTCACCGCTCCATAAATTCTCCTCAGTTCGTTTCGCCCAAAACGACCTAAACTGTTTTCAAAATTAAATCTCAGGTTCCTATGTAAGGACTGAACGTATTATTGTTTTGTAAAGCTTCATATTTGTATTTCTTGATATATTTGAGGATTTGAAAAGTAATTGTGCTCAAAATAGCACCTGTTATACAAATAGCTATACAAATTCTATACTAATGCTTTGGTCATTGTTGACTAGTGCTCCCAAGTACACTAATTCCTGCCTGGATGATGTTATCTTCTACAATATGTCACAAACCAAAAACTGTTCTATACAGTTTTCTTTTTGTATGACGTCTACATCGATGATTAGGGAAAATGTCAAATTTCTATTATTGTTAAACCATAACAGCTAATTTATAGTATTCTTCAGTTTCTTTTTGACTATCAGCTGCTCTCTATTGTCTGTCCTGCACTATTCGACTCACTAGGAGGCGAGAAACGACGGTAATGTTGTTAATAAACACACACACACACACACACACACACACACACACACACATACATATATATAATGCTAAAACAAAGAAAGGACATATGAAAGGTTGCTAGAAAATGCAATCGAAAACAGAGAAAATTATAAGAAAACAAGAAAAGCATTAATAATTGGGAAGAAGCAAATCGTTGCCCTAACAAACAAAAACACCAGAATTATAGTCAGAAATGAAATAATGCAACTCATGACTAAATTCTACAGCAAACTATACAAAGCCCTAGAAACATTTACAAGTAGAAACGACAATTACAAAAATGAAAAGCGGTGCAGCCGCTGGAATAGATGGCATAACAGTGGAACTGCTTAAATACACTGGAATACAGCAAACATAATTCTCATTCATAAGAAAGGTAGAAAAGGGGATATCAAAAACTACAGACCTTTACTACCAATCATACAAGATATTCACAAAGATCATCAACAACAGATTAACAAATACTTTAAATGCTGCACAGCCAAGAGGGCAAGCTGGTTTCAGAATTGGATTCTCTATCCTGGATCATATCCATACACTTCGAGAACTAATGAGTAGAGCTAAAGAATATGAAATATTGTTAGCATTAACCTTCGTAGATTTTGAAAAGACCTTCGATTCTATATATCCCAAGGCATTAATAGAAGCTTTGACCAACCAAGGCTTTGACAAACCGTACATAGAGACTTTAGCAAATATATACAGACAAGCAAAAGCTAGGGAGCTAAGGTAAAAATTTATGAAAACTCCAGAATTCCCCACTACCAGTCCAACGAGGAGACGCAATGTCATCAAAGCCCTTCTATCTCTCTCTTTGTATATATATATATACCGGGTGGTGAATCGTCAAACGACCCATAGGAAACTCAATGGAAAATTCTAAACTGTTGAATTCATGTTTTTCTGATTATTTTACATTCAAAAGTCTTGAGGCTCTAATGTTATAGAGGACTGAAGTCTGTATTAAAAACAATAATGTTAAAATTGTTCTACAAATAACACATTCCAAAATTTTGCAACACTAGAATACATTTGTTAGAGTATTGTTGTAAAACTTAGGCCACACGTAATGCAGAATGTGTACAACGGGTTGAGTTTAGTAACAATAAAGTTAGATATTGTTAATATTTTATTTTATGATTTTATTGTTTAAAGTTGATAAAATATAATCAGTTGAGAAAAAAGAGCAATAATAAAGATGTTTGACTCAATCAATAGTGCGGGCACTGTTAGTTGTTTATTTAGCGTAAGATATCCCAATATACCAATTCATTCAACAATTCAAAGGATTTTAAAAAAGTTTGAAAATACTGGGACCGTGATTTCTAATTGTACCTGTACAAACAATATTGATGACGTACCAAGAGATTTAGAACTTCAAAACGAAATCAATGTCTTAACAGTATTAGTTAAAAATCTTTCCAATAAAATCCTTTATAAAAAGGTATATAAAAAACCCCGTCGGGCTATGTTAAAAAGACAAAACGTTTTCGGAATAAGTATTCCATCATCAGTGTCAATATATTACATGAATGTAGCCACTAAATATGAGGGTAAAAACCCTTTAAAAATTAATATGTGAAGTTTAGTTTACATTATGTCGTGTTTACAAATAGGATGGTAAAGTTACCGTTGGATTGGTAACATGGCGACATATGACTCTACATTAAGTTGCAAGTCCTGAGACGGTATGTCTGCGAGGACTTTATTAAAGCAACTGCTTTAAAAAGCAGTTGCTTTTTAGAGATTTTAAAGACTCATTAAGTCCGTTATTGAGAAAAACCAGCCAACTGGAGTCTATAGACTTCAGAACTTCACTTGGCTGATATCTTCCCTAAGACTCACATGTAGTCCTCGTTTCGTTTTAAGACATTTAAAATGTAGTCAAGTCAAAAGCTTATTACATCTTTTTTAAGTGGCTAGTTTCAATTGCTAACTATATGCTCACTAATTATGGTCTGATAAGGCCGATAACGATCTAATGAACTTGTAATCCGTTTGAAAAATTTAAGTTTTTATTAAATTTTAAATATATACCATTTTACACTGGCAATTTTTCACTTCACTGTAAATTTATTACCAAATACTTAAAAAGAAAGTAAGAGAAAAAGAAACCTAACCCGTTAGCACCTAACGAATAGGAACTATCTATATGTCATATAGTTCGTCTTATTAACCCAATCCTTCTTTTTGCAATCTTATGTTTTTCTCTAATTTCAGTTGTATCTCTTTTGCTCAACACTCAGATATCGTTTCACAGCTTTTTGAAACATTTTATCTTTAATCTTCTACCAATATTTATGTTTTAATTTGTTTCTCGTGACACTGTCGCCTCCAGGTAAATGACATCGACAATTGTTTTGAGTAGTATGGACCTCTATAACAAGAACCTATATGTTTCATTTGGATTTAATTAGTTATTGTACTATCGTTTTTACCTTGTTTAAGCTTTGCGCTTCTTCAAGGATGGAGATTTATGATTTGGTGCAGTTTGCATGTTTGATTCAGTTGACTAAGACCGAGTGCCGCCGCTGTAGGCAGGAGTGTCAGAAGAACTATAACCGCCTTATTGGAGCCGTGTGGACCAAGCCCGCTACTAAGTACAAGTTTCTTGGAAAATGATTCCTTTCAGATTATTGGCCATTGTTTGTTTGGAAAACGCGTGGAGAACCAATCTCCCCCTGTCCTTGTGATATTTAATTCGACTCTTAAGGAGTGTGTGTGGTGCTCACTGTATACTGTTTTGGTGTTGTGTTTAGGTGTTTATGATTGTATTATGTTGGTTGTGTGTCGTAGAATTCTATATGTTTATGAAAGTTGGATTTCTTTATGTTTATGAATTTCTATATGTTTATGAATGTGAGCGTATAGGTAAAGTGTAATGTGTATTAATGATAGGTGTGTGTGTGGGTTTTGATGTGTGTATTCGGTGTGCATGAAAGTGTAGTGTTGTGTATTTATGTGAGGAGTTGGGTGAATGTTTGATTTATAAGATTATTAAAGCAGGAGGTGGTTATGGCATATCCTTATAGTGAATTGGATATTTGGTTAAGGGTAACGGATGGTTGCACTTCTCTTTTCAGGGAAGACGTGGAAAAGGATCATGGGAGGTCCTATGAAGGGATTTGTTTCGATGTGTGTACTGATTGGGTTTGATTATAGTTATTGGGATGTGTGTTGCGGTGTGGACATCTTGGTGAGAAGGCGGCATGGGGACCGTTGCAGTTCGGGCATTTGGGATCAGATACTGTGGGACACGCAGTAGACCTGTGCTCTAGTCCACAGAATGGACAAGTATATGATTTCTCTGGGCATTCGCCGTTGAAATGTCCGCTTTTGCAACATTTCGAGCAATATTTCGATCGAATCGGGACGGAGTTGCTAGATCTTGGGATCTCGCAATTTAGCCGTTCTCCCTCTTATCTTAATACCGCTCGAAAGTGCTTTGGCGAATTTGGGTTCAGAGTTCGTAAAAACTCTGATATAAGAAGTAGGTTGGTTTGAGGAACGGGCTATTATGCGAACTACTTTTGTGTACGGAATAATGATAGTACAGATAATTTTGATTTCGGATAAGTTATCCTCGATATTTTTTAGGGTAGCTTATGAAAGAGAAATTTTAATTCTACGGGTAGCTTATGAAAGAAGAAGATTTATTATATTAACATTATTAAAAAAAAAATAAAGAAAAACAATTTTAAATATTACACAATCATTTTGCAAAAAACATGTCAATTTTTTGCTTAGAAACAATTATAATACTATTTAACCATTGTCTACAAGAAAAACATTTTTCATATTTGGAGAGCATTTTTTCACAAATTTAAAAAAAGTTCTTACAGGGCAATTTGGGACGAAGCTAGTCCCTTTTTTTAATTCACTGCAGGTTTGTTTATAATAATTAAGAGTCAATCTTATTTGTAAACTATTTACTACGTCTAATCTATCTACTACATCCCAATTTCCACGCGTCTCACTGCATTCCGCATACAAATTGCTGTAATGAAGTCCTAGCTTTTTACATCTACAGCTCTTGCAGCCACTTTTCCAAAAGTAGGTAATTTGTTTTAATAAAAACTCTAGTACAAGATCTGTTTTTAGGTTCATACTGATTCATAGCACTTCAGTTAATAATGTCAATGAGTAAGAAGGTAAAATGAGATCTGGTACATACTTCATAAAATGTTTTTACGTATAATTAAAGTATTTCATTTCTATTGTATCTATTTCTATTATACAGGGTGTCCAGAAACTCTCATTACAAACGAAAACGGAGATTCCTGAGATAATTTTAAGACGATTTAACGCAATTCACCTATATGTGAATTGTCATTATAGTCCGAAAATGTTTCCTAAGGGAGCTAGAGCTCTTTAAAGATGGCGCCTTGTAAGTAGTTTTGTTTTAATACCTCCAGAACGCTTCTATTTAGAAAAATGAAAACTGGTACGATTATTTATCCTCCAGAATTGAATCGATTCCATTAATTGCGAATTTCCAGTACCGTTCATAGGCGTCCGTTTTGGGTAGGTCAATGGGTATTTTAACGCATAACTTTTTTGTCTGTAACTTTTAAGCATTCGTGATACTAGATTATTAGATTTTTAGGTATTCTATGGTTTGTTTTTTAACCAGGAGGAGTAAACTAAAATGACAAATTCACACCCAAGAAAGTTACTAGAAAAGTCACCAAATACATCTTCTTTTTTCCTTGATTATCTCGGTCGATTCTAACCTAACTTTGTTTATGTTTGAATATTTTTTTTTCAATTCACTTCCAATATATATTTTTTTGTTTTTTTAATTACAATAAACAAATGTTTGATTGTTATGAAGAAGTTATTCAAATAGTTGAATTTACAACACCTAAAATTAGCATATTACTTTAGTAAGTCTTGATTTTAACAATAACTATTCTGCAAAACTAACCTGTTGCCTGTTTTATTTTTGCTACCATGGCTGTTATTTTCATTCCTGGATTATCAATTTTTATTTGTTTGTACATGTTTATAATGCATTGTTTTTCATTTGATGATAAATGACTAAATCTACTCGGAGTTTTTTAGGTGGAAAAGAATAATTACCACTAGTACTTGGCATTGAATCCATATTGGTATCTTAATAACACTAATACGTCGCTAAATAGTTCTGAAAAGAACTGTTTTCTATATAAATGCAAACAAAAATCTAAAAATTAAAAGGAATAACGCAGAAAATACAAAAAATCGTCGATATAAACTTTAAAATTTCATAAATGTCATTAGTGTCAAAATGTCATAATTTAGTGGAGTAAACTTGCTTGCGGTTGGACCAATTACAAACAAGCATTATAGCGCGGTAAATTTGAATTACTCCTCCTGTTTAAAAAAGAAACCATAGTACTAAAAGGTACTCTTATTTTAAGTCGGTAGTACCTATATATATTGTTTACGAGAAAAATCGATTTGAAATTTTTTCGTTTTTTCGTCATCGATTTGAAATTTTTTCGTTTTTTCGTCATGAAAGTTAAATTAATATTTTTTGCAACTAATAGGCTTTGAACTGTCAACAAACTAACCTACGTTTTTCACTGTCAAATTCCTGTTAGTTCGTGAAGTTTTTACTTTGTGGCATTCAAACATAATAATTTTAAATCAACAAAAATGGTTTTTACTAATGAGGAATACGCTGATATACATTTAGTTTATTGCGAAATGAGGTGTAACGGTCGAGCAAGTAAAATAGATACACTGAAAAATTTCCCGATTAAGGGAAACAAGTTCAGTGTTCCCAAAAAATAATAAAACACAGCGACATAATGATGTAACAGCACATCAAAATGTTACTTTAATGGAAGTTGAGGAAAATTTAGAAATATGCCTTCGAAGATTATCTGTCATGTATTCCACAGTTTCAAAATCTTCCGCAAGAAATATCTTACACAACGAAAATTTATATCCTTTCATTTTACAAAGACGAATGCTGAGAATCTCCTAGACAGACAGAAAGAATAACCAATGAAGAAGAAGTACTAAGAAGAATAGAGAACAGCGGGGAGATACTGGATTCCATCAAAATAAGAAAATTACAATATCTTGGTCATATAACACGTGGTGACAAATATGAATTCCTAAAACTAATAATGCCGGAAAAGATTCAAGGAAAGCGCAGCATAGGTAGAAGAAGAATTTCCTGGCTGAGAAACTTCAAAGATGCAGCTCAACTGAACTCTTTCGGGCTGTAGTGTCAAAAGTTAGAATAGCGGTGATGATTGCCTGCCAACTTTCTTCGCGGAGATGGCACGTAAAGAAGAAGATTTTACAAAGGTACAAGCACTGCTACAAGAAAATGTTCCTGCTTAAAAAAATTTCTAATCGATTTTTATAGAAAACGGTGTATCCTACAGACTTTAAGTAAGAGTACATTTTAGTGCTATAATATCTAAAAATTTAATAATCTAGTATCACAAATGCTTAAAAGATACAGACAAAAAAGTTATGCTTTAAAATTCCCGTTGACCTACCCAAAACGAACGCCTATGAACGATACTAGAAATTCGCAATTAATGGAATCGATTTAAGTCTGGAGGATAAATAATCGTACCACTAAAAACTACTTACAAGGCGCCATCTTCAAAGAGCTCTAGATCCCTTAGGAAGCATTTTCGGACGAGGTGAATTGGGTTAAATCGTCTTGTCTCAAATTATCCGAGGAATATTCGATTTTCGTTTGGCAGGAGAGTTTCTGGACACCCTGTATAGCGTCTTTTGCACATTATTTTGAAAATAATTGCTTATATTACAAAAAGATTTTGTTTTATTTAGAGAGCTTACCTCAAGTTCGCTCTGAGGATTCCGTAAGGATGAAATATATAAGCGAATGATGGTGCTCTATATTGAAATTAAATCTTAACTGTCTTTCTTATTTTATTTCCCTTTCCAAGACTTGCTTCTTCCTCCACTGGAATATGATCCGAAAAGGTTTAATTGATTTTAGTAACGGATATTAGATTAATTCATAAATAACGTTTATTTATAATTAAAATTCAACCAAACACGGCACAACCTGAAATCAACTCTAATTGGCAAATTCTAGTTCATTCATCTAGTTCAGATCGAGTGCAGTTTAAAAGGTTTAAATACACCGTTTGACATCACACTTTATCAAATTATGTGAAACGATTTAAACTTACCATATGGAGTAATTTTATTACGGTATTTTCACAGGATTTCCTGCAGTCAGGGGAATGTGGCCCCCTAGAGAAATTAATAATCCCAGGGCAAATTATCCGAATCGTTTGGGCAGATTTCCCATGCATGGTATGCGAAATTTAGCAGCTGGTGATACGTTTTTTCAAAATCCTTTTATGTTTTGAAGAAGCTGCTCAAGAAATGAATAATTTTTGTTTAGTTTTTAATTGTAATTCGTCGATAATCTACTGCGATGTTTATTTCTTTAGTTTTAGATCGAGCTGAAGAGTCAAATTGCTATCGATTTATCAATTTAATTAAAAATGTGGTTTTGGTAAACATAAATATCTTACTAGCAATTGAGCTGAACATAATTGACATAATATTACTAAAAATGCCCTATATCTTTACCAACTCTCTTAAACACTTTCTCATTGGTATTTTTGCCATTTGGGCAATCTGGCGTTTCCGTTGAGTTCTTACTTTTTTGGTTGTTTTCAGAAAACTTGCCTAAAGATCTTTTTTGGACTATGTCACATTTGTTGGAATATGTTGTTACACTTTCGAGTACCACCTCCTCTACTTTCTCAGTGTTAATGTATTCTTCCGCTACCCCCTTACTTCACCAACATTTATGCTCTTACCTTCAGATTTCGTTTTTCCAACTTATGTTCTTGAGATAATTATGCGGTAATATTCTTTTTGCAGCTGTTTGTTTATATTTTCCTTCATTTATTAAAGTTAATTAGCTTTACCACTCTAGTTCTTAGCGCCTTTAAACTGCAATTTAATCATAATCGAATTATTTTCAACCAATCTAACAACAAATCGAATCAACGATTTTATCTACTAGCTAAATGGAAATCGTTATTAGAAAAAATTCTTCTATTTATTACCCGTAAATTTTTTACCCCTTCTTCGTCCTCAGTTTTTATTGTCGCGTATCTAAATATACAACGTATTTACGATTTCTTGATATCCTCGCCGATTTTTGACATCTTTTCAGCTTCGGCATTGAAATCTTTTTTCTTATCCTTCTTTGATAGTCATTCGAAAGTCATTCTGGTTATTTTGCTTCATTTGCTTTATATTTTCATATCACTTCAAAGTGGCCAATGTTCTGGAAACTTTACAAAATTTTTAGTTTTATTAGCAGCATTCCTCTTTTTCACACGACTATTAACATTATCTATAATTTTATTGCATCGTTTTATGCTTCTAAATAATATTTAACGTCTGTTTTAAGAAGACAACCTTTATAAAAATTTAAAAATAAATCAAACAATTGCCGTTCAATATTAGTAGCTATATTTAAAATAAATGGCACGATGTTTATTATGAAGAAAATTAGTATTTGGTGGGATAACTTTTGTTTTTTAGCACAGACTCAATTCTGCAAGGCATACTACATTCTGGTGTAATGACTCTAAACCAGTTTTGAATAATGGCTTCTATAAATTCTCTATTGTTACTTGGTTTCGGTTTTCGGCTTGACCACAGATTTTCTATTGGATTAAGATCGGGACTACTTCCAGGCCAAGGCAGAAAAGTAACGTCATGGTTTTTCAACTATTCCATGGACGTCTTGGTCGTATGACAGGGCGCTCCATCCTGCTAGAAGATGCATTGTTGAGCCTCCCCTTCAAATAATATCTGATAGTCGGCAGTATTTCATCCTAATATTTTTTTTTGCATTAACATTGTCCTCTATTAATGCAACTATGCAACCTGTCAGGTTGCTTCATAGTGACCGTAGTACACTGGAGCAAAAAGTCTTCCCTCGGTCAGAAGGAGATTCTGGTTTTATCACTTCAAATTACCTTACTCCATTGTTCTTCTGCCCACTCTCCGTATGTTAAAGCCCAATCAATGCGTGTTTGTCTATTATTATTAAGGAACCACCTCTCTCTAGGGCTTCTTGCTCGCAATCCATTTTCACACAACTTTCTTCTGATAGTGCTGTCCGATATTTGTAATCTAGTTAATTTGATAATAGCATTAATGTCTTTTGCGCATCTGCGACGATCTCTTCTAGAGAGGCGCCATATTCGGCGCTCATCGTATTGACTAACTTTGGATTTTATTCAAAGCAACCTTGTATGATATTTCTTGATATGTGTAACCTTCAAGAAGTGTAATTGCTTTGGCTCTCTTTCTAAAACAGTTTCTGGGAGCCATTTTCGTTGAATCTCCGGAACAGATGTGTTCCTCTCCGACAATTAAAAAATATCACCTTAGTAACAACTACCTAAGTTGTTAATAATCACTTGAAGTTGTACGAAACTATACTAAATGCTTCCAATTGGACGACTTAAATCACGCCACTCGTTGTTGCCTGACTAGCGCAAAACTCTGACGTGATACAGTATTACCAGTGCTGAGATTCACAAATCTCAAATTATCCATATTTTATTAAATAATTATATTTATATAGAGTGAGAAATACATAAAATATTAAGAAGAAATATAAAACGATAAAATACGAATGTAAATCTGTTGATAAACTATAAATCACAATCATGAGACGAGTATTGCTTGAAAAACAAAGAATCTTTGTCACTAGTGTACTTGTGGCCAAACTTTATGCAGTCTGTGTTTTTGTTCGATGCTTCCGCTCTAGTATGCTTCTAAGTTGTCCTGTGTGTACGATCGTAAATTTTGAAGAATTCCAACAAGCTACAATATGTAATATATATATATATATATATATATATATATATATATATATATATATATATCTTTAACAATGCTAGGAAATGTTAACAAAAGGGGGTTTACAGAAAACTTCAATTGAGAATTGTTCAAAATGTTATATCTCGTAGATATATGCACTCGTTAAAATATCGGACAAATACCTATGCATTTTGCATTGTAGAAAATAGACATTTACTTAGTAATTTAAAGTATTTTACACATAGGTCAAAAGATTGACTTTGTTAGGAATCCACGAAAATTAAAACTCCAAAAGTGCAGCAATATTTATCGGTAACCAACAAAAACTTCTCTCCTAAAAATGTTCACTCACATGCCATTAATATTAGTACTTTACTTATCAAAGTGAACATTGCCGCCAGACTGATGCTAATCCATAAATTTGGTGGATATAAAATGTTGTTTTATTAATAACGACGTTCCTCAGCTTATATCGTCTATTGCTCAGTACAGTTATTACAAAAACTTATTAAATTTTGGGTATAATCGTATACAAGAAGTTTCTTTGAGTTTTACTGTAAATGAATAACAAATTGACTCTAACCAGCCAGGTATTAGTTTGTTTTTATTGTTTTGTTGTTCAGTTAATTTGTTTGGTGTTTTGTTACAGTTGATTGTTGACGATTTATTCAAATATTTTTAAAATAACGACAAAGACTGGTTGCTAATTTTTATACGCTATTTAATTGGTATACACGTTTCTATGTTAAGTCTATTATTCGAATAGTATTCCCAGTGCAACTGGATTGCACAGGTAAATTAGGTCTAATGCATACAACCACATTTATCGATTTTAATGATGAGGTGTTTTGTCAAGATCCACTACTTTTTTGTAAGTTCTGTTTCAGTTAGTATTTGGCTTTATTTTAAGATTTTTGAGTATATCTTAATTTAATCTTGTGCCAAAATGTATTATGTTGAGGATTTTGATAAAATACTGTGAATTCGTATCTACTACAAAATGGTAAGAAAAATGTAAACTTTCAAATCCGAACCAAATACCAACTAAGCTTTTTATTACAATTTCCTTGTTGGTGCAAGTGCAGTGATGCACACCTGACAATATTAATCAAAAAATATTTCTACATCACTTGAACCGCCACAAATGTCAATGTCTGACATTTGTTGTTTCTTGAAAGGGATAAAATTGTTCAATCAAATGGGATAAGCGTTTACTAGCACACAATATTTATTCATTTCTAACACTCCGTCAAGTTCTCCAACTCATTCTCCATATCTTTTCTCAATTCCCTGCCGCACGGCTCTACGTTTCTAGACAGGTCGATGCTATATGTCAGTTAATAACTATCGACCTGGTAATAAATTAGATAGATGTAGAATCCCGACATGGTTGGCTTATTCCTTTGTGTTCACAAGTCATATTGTTTATCTAGGCTGGTATTTATACAAAATAATAAAACGAAAGTTTATAAAAACCGTTAAGTTCTATAACAAAATATAGAATAACATCTGCATTCTTCTTTATTTGCTATTTTCATCAGTTTTATATTAATAAACTGTATGCATAAGACTTAAATAGACTATAATATTAACAATAATATATGTATTTTATCGATTATAGAGAAAACATTGATGGCCAATTATTTACTTAATATAGTTCAGTTATAATTGTTTTATCGATGTTTTTTTTATCATTCGATTACTGTTGATAATTATTGTATAGTTTTATTTTTTATGTGATCAACGTGAAGAAAATAAATTATTTTTGTTCGATATTTTGTTCTTTTTTAACATCTTAGCTATATAATATAATATGCATATATATGCAAGAAATAATAATTCAACAAAAAAAATATGTGCTAACGACCAAAACTGGGAAAAATACAAATAATAAATTCCATTAACACTATCCATGTAGAAGAAACAAATGACATACATGAAATAATAATAGAACACAACAGTATTACTTAGATCTGCATCAAGAAAAACAACCATCAACACAAGAAATTCTTCCAAAAGTGAAAATTAAAATGAAAAATATAAAATCTGAGCTACAACCAGAGATTAGTAAATCAGAAATAAAAAAGCACTTAAGAAATAAAGAATAATAAATCACTAGGAGGAGATGGTATTACTGTCAAAATAATTAAAAACTGTAAGAAAGTTATAGAGAAATTTTGCATATCTTAATGAATAAAATGGTATAAGACATTAATTACAAGAAACATACCCAGTAGCTGGACTGAAGGAGTCACTATTGTCATGTGTATAACCAACAGTCTTCTAAATTTGACAGCTACCAAACCAAAGAGGGTTCAAAAAGGGCTACAGTACATGTGGTCACCTATTTATAATGAAGGTACTAATTGCGAAAGTATATGAATACCCTTATACATGGCATTTATAGCTTTCGAAATTGCATTCGACTATATAGAGCACTGAGCAGTAAAACAGCGACTAAAAAATAGTGGATACAGACACACACACAACTGATCTGGAATATACTTTAATTAGCTAACACGCCGAACTTCGATCGCCTTAAAATTAATAATGTATAAATTCAATAAGCTCTTCTTTCGAGTCACGCGAAAATCTCACGCAATTGAACTTTGATCTTGTTGCAAAAACACTCGCATGTTATTTGTCAATTGGAGCATCTCTACATGCCGCCATACATTGGATGATGTTAGGCATGCGTTTAGTTCGTCCGCTGCAGTTAATTCGGAAATAATTATTAAATAAGGAACAGTCCGAAAATGGAATCATGGCCCCACCAAAAATGTTTTTGATTGTCATTAAATTTCAAAGTTCTGTCCAGTTCCTGTAATGACTTCTTGTGGCAATGTATCTACATTTATCCCAATCGATTAATTTGCATACCTACCTGTAAAATCTTCGCCATTGCTTTATTTTTGGCGATGTTGCAATCTGGTGTTTCATTAATTTGTATGTTTAATGGTAATTTCAAGGCAAAATTTGATATTCGTTCGCCTTCCAATAAAGTTGCAGATATTCCAGATAAAGCCAACGCTAGAGCTACTGCGATCTGATCCTTGCCAACAACAATAAAATTAGTAACGTTTTTTCTGAAAATGGATGAAATTCCTTGTGCAGACTGCCCCCGATCGAATATAGGTCAAACAAATCGTAGAATCCAAAATAGGATTTATGAACATTCCATTTCTGTTCGCCATTCCGATTCAATTTCATCTCTAGGTCAACACTATCTTCATACAGGTCATAAAAATTGATTTTGAAATAAAATCTCAATAAAAGAGATGACGACATAGCAACTCTTATAAAGAAAATATCGTCCTATCCACCCGACAATCAAAATCCTACTGTGACAAATGTTCGCGCCCATCCACACGCTAACCTCCACTCAAACCACGTCACTATCGACGGTGTAAATGAACCGTTCTCAGTGGCAATAATGTATTGGTTAGTGATCGGTGTAGTAGTGCCTGAGGGCTAGGGAGACAGATCTCGGAAGCCCTGAAGAAGACATCAAAGCACTGATAAACCCGGAAGACTGTTGTTGAGTTTAATATTAATTCCTGTAATAGTATTAATCTTAGCTTTAGATCATATATATATATATAGCCCCCGTAACACAATAAAGACGGCCATGAGATAGCCCATGGAATAAAAAACGCGGTTTGGGGTCATTTTGGGATTTTAGCCACATGCACAGATTGACAAATACATAACCTAATTTACGTGTTTAGCATTTTTTTAATAAAAAATTAAACACAATCTGTTTATATTGACAACGGTAATGCCATAAAATCATCGGCATTTAAGTGTACAATAATTCATAACAAGGGCATGGATAAAAAGTAACCACAGTAGATTCACATAATTATGACAAACTATAGTAAAGTCCAGAATACGAACATCATACCAAAATCATACATCATACCATCATAGTGGGCTATGTCACAGTCGCAGTTTAATCATGCTTAAGGCTGTATGACACTGTGCATTTTCTTGTATCATTTCTTATATCGTTTCTGATATAACAAAAAAATGGATAGTGTCATGCAAGCGTATAAGTTCTTATATCAGAAACGATACAAGAATTTGTGTCCGCTGCAGTTTCTTGTACAAGAAATGCGCCAATTTGTGCGCAAAGCCGCAAAAGCAAAAACGTAAAACATCTGTCATAATGGCGGCTGGAGGCCTGGAGGAGAACTTTGATATACAATTAGACCAAGCAGAGATCAGAGAAAAGTGCCTACCAACAATAACCAAGATAAGAACAGCAGTAGCCAAATTGAAAAACAATAAATCACAGGGATTAGATCAAATAGCATCGGAACTACTGAAAGTAGGAGGAGATGTATTACTAAAAACAATACATAACCGCTTTAAAAATTCGTGATGAGTTTAAAGATTATTTTATATCTTCAAATAAGAGAGTAGAATTTCAAGAGCATGCCATTCAAACGCATAATTTGTAAAAAAAAAACAAATAAATTATTACAACCAAATTATTTATTACATATTTCTGTCTTCCATTACAGCCTGTTGAATATGTTCAAAAATTGTGGTTTCCAATTTAGTTTTAATATTGGGACATTTTATTTCTTTCATTTTTGAACCACAGTATTTTAAAAAATAATCAGTAGCATCTGGCTTGAGGTCCTCAGGTACTGCAGTTCTATTTTTTTTTATATGTGTCGAAATTTCGACCAAACATGTGCCGCATCACATACAATTTCCGATAAAAGAACTTGCATAGTGTCATACAGAGCACAAATGTACGTGCAAGAAACGATACAAGAAAACATAAATAACTTTCTATATCAGAAACGATATAAGAAATGATACAAGAAAATGCATAGTGTCATACGGCCTTTAGAATAATTCTTTAGCAATATACTGTGGCTATGTACTCTGGACGAACATGACCATTTACAACATGTCTAATCAGTGACAGTGACACAGGTGACGACTAACCGACTAAGTTGTACAGGCACTTTAATTCTGTGTTGTGTGTGTAGTTAAATTATGAGTTATAAGCCAGCAAATTCAATAATTTTAGAGATAACTTGAAATGAATACTTTGGGACTTAGTATGATATTGAAAATGGGGTGTATTTGTGCAAAAGAAAACCTAAGTATAAACGGAATAAGATATGTGGTATTAGAACGATTAGGAGAAGGGTAAACCAATGAAACATGAACATCTGGAATTTAAGAACATCTTTTATATTTTTTAGGGGATTTTCCTGTGTAGATCTGGTTGAAAATAGTACAACGAAAAAAAAATACGCTCTAAAAAGAATAACATGCCACAGTATAGAAGATCAGAAAATAGCAATGCAAGAAATAAATTATTACAAGAAACTTAGACACCCTAATATTATAGAACTTGTAGATTCCACTTTTAAAGGTAAACAGAATATAAGAATGTAGAATGTTGTGTGAGTCATATAATGTTTCTAATTAAACTTATTTCTAGGATCTGCAGATATTGTGGTACATGCTACATCAGAAGCATTTCTAGTACTTCCTTATTACAAAAGAGGTACTTTACATGATTACCTCACTTTAAGATCTTTTAATAAAAATTATTTAGATGTTAAGGATGTTTTGAGAATTTTTTTTGAAATTTGTCAAGCTTTAAAATTCCTTCATGATTTTACACCAGATCCCATAGCTCACAGAGATATAAAAACTGCTAATATATGTTTAACAGAACATATGGATCCTATTCTGATGGATTTAGGTAATGTTTGATTGTAGTAATTTTAAAATCTTTGAAATTAATATTGGAAGTATTCTAATTTTAGGATCATGCGCTCCAGCCAAAGTACAAGTTTGTGGAGCTCAAGATGCCCAAAAATTGCAAGATTTGGCTGCTGAAAGATGTTCTATGACATACAGAGCTCCTGAACTATTCCATGTTGAGAGCTACTGTGTAATTGATCAGAGGGTTGATATTTGGGTAAGATATGTTAACAGTTAGTAAAGAAGCTAATAGATACAGTTAGAAATATGTACTGAAAAATACATCAGTTATCAAAAAATGATCCTTTATATTATAATTCGTTTTCAACAAACTGATTAGTAAGTTTTATTTAACCTATACTAACCGAAGTTAAAAATATTTATTAGACAGTTCCAAACGCTATCCTCTAGTTTGTATCAGTAAAAGTATTGACTTGTAACTTCCCATTCAAGATAGATTTTTTAGTAGCTGGATAATGCTGATATTTGAATGATAATCAAATTTGTTCTTTATAACAGGTTAATTGTTTTGTTTAGCACATTCCCATAGATGTATATCATGTGTCACATAGGCCTTAATATAAGTTATTTAAGTGGGTTTTAAGATCCTTTTAACATGTGCTTTTCAGAGAAATTATGCATTAAACAATACTTAGATAGTTTACATGCTATTGGAGATCTATATTAGATAAAGTTTTCATAAAAAGCCATTGAGACTCATTGAGTTTTGTCTTCTACATGTCTGTAATTGCTAATAGGTTAAGTTATATTTTGTAAAGCAATAAAACACTGAAAACTTTCGTTTTCAACACTTCCACAAATTTTATTATAATTTACTATCACATCTGTTGCAGCAGAGTGCCTTTTTCAATTTTTGTTTTGCATCTAATACTTTATAGTCTTTAACTAAATAAGTTGAGGGGAAGGAACCATTTTTCTCAAGTTGGTCATTCAGAATTATATCTGTATAGATTCTAATAATGATAGCTTAAGGCCTTTATTTTGAATGTAAAGAATTTGAAATTGGTTATTAAAAGAACTATTATGATCTATAATGTGAAGTGCGTAAGTAGAATCTGTTTTTCTGTTATTGCAAGCCCTTTTGTGTTCTGCAATCCGTTTGTTAGAGGTTCTACCCATTTGACCAATGTAAGTTTTTGGGCAGTCGCCACATGTAAGGTTGTATACACCACTGTGTAAGATTTTTTGGCTCTTGTTGTTCTGAATATATTTGCTTAAGTTGTTGTTTGTTCTAAAAGCTGGAGTTATTCCTTTCTTTTTTATGTGTTTGGCTATTTTTGATATCTTGCCTGTATATGTAATCGAGCAGAAAGTACTGGGTTTTTTCTCTGTTGGTGGAAAGACTAATTTCAGGGCTTTCTTATGCACTTTTTGGTTTATAATTTTGTTTATGGTCTGTTCATTGTATCCATTGTTTACTGCTATTTGTCTAATGATATTCAATTCTATCTTGAAGTTGTTTTTTGACATGAGAATTTCTATTAATCTATGTAACATGCTATGATAGGCTGCCAATTTATGTTGTCTTGTATGGGATGATGAATTGTTGAAAACTCATGTTTGTTTTCAAGTCTGATAATGTTTAACCCATTATGACCTAATGTTACTTTTATGTAATGCTTGCAGAGGTACTTAGAAAACTGTATATGAAGTTTCAGTTTGGCTATAATCATGTAGATAGAGGTGTAAGGCATTCAAAACAAACATAAAAAGCATTCTGTGCAAAGCCATGCTGATAGTTGTTTTAGTTAGTGAGTAACTGCAGTCTGAATCAGATATAATTTAGCAACTATCATGGAGCATAACATGAAAAAATGTTAGATGATAATATTATCCAAAGAGTATAATTTAGGAGTTTGTAGTTTCATAATATTGAGGTATTTCTGTTCTGTTGAATTTAATATTGATTTTAAATTTTCTAATGCCAGTTTAATTTGTTTTTGATACTTTTTTGTCGGATCTTTGTTTATTGTTATATTTTGATTTTTTTTTAAATTCTATTGTTTTGTTATTATATTTTATTTTATCTATAGCAATAGTAGTGTTACCTTTGTCTGCTTTTGTAAATAATATGTTGTCTTCTAATGATTTATTTTTAATTGAAATGGATATTTTCTCTTTGTAACAGGACATTTTATTTTCACTACACATATCGATCGTTCGGAAGAAAAGGGTTACATCTCAAAAATGTTTATTTTTCAATTTATTTTATTAAACTAACTAAAAAGGTGCCTACTATTAGAAACGCATGAAGTTTAGAGAGAATCTTTACTACCAGCCAAAAGATGTCCGCATGTAACACGGGGAATTTTTGCATTTTTCGCAGAATATTTTGTACAAGATCGTTGTATCTCAGTTTGTCACCGTTAGTGTTGTGTAGTGTTTCAAATATTTAGGAGAAAGAAGATACATTCGATATTGTTGGAAAAAGTAAGTAGTAAATGCATGTAAATTTTACAACGAAACAGATACATCTCAGAATGTTACAATCTTCGATTAAATTAACTATTTCGCGTTTGTAACAAAGCCGCAACATTTTGTTTTGTAACTGTTTTGAACCAATTTTTTCAGTTAATTTATTCACATACTATGTTTTATGTCAAAATGTAGCGCTTTTCTTGATTGATTTTTAAATAGTTACTGTAAAATTAGGACATGTTACACTTTTGACTCAACTTTTGTGATAGGTTTATTCAGTCTTTGGGTTATGTCAAAATATATCACTTTTCTTAATACTTTTTGTAATTTTTTACGATAATATTTTAGACCTGCAACTATTTTCGTGCATGAAAAAAATATTAAATACCTAGGCTTTTGTTGAAAATCCAGATATAAAATGATTTAATTTTTTTTGTGTATCTTTATTAAAAGTTTGTTTAATTATAAAAAAATCTTTTGATAGTTTTTCAACAAAAATAACCAGTTTATTTAACAAAGGTGTTTTGTTTGCAATTTAAAAATTCCTCTATTATTGAACAGCAAAATATTTTAGAAAAATATCAGAAACATTTGAAAGAAAAGGATTTAAGTCGCAAAGAAAAAGATAATGACAGAAATACTACATAAAATACTAAAGTAATTGTTTTTGATCTGCAGGCAGTTTTGCCTTGTCGTGTAGGAGATACTGCAGCTTTCTATTATGTTTCAAAGCTTAATGTACTAAATTTTACTTTGTATGATATTAAAAACCACCAAGGTACTTGCTTCATGTGGCATGAGGGTGAGGCACAAAGGGGAGCGAATGAAGTAGGTTCCTGTCTTTTTAAATTTCTAGAAAATATAAGCAATCAAAATGAAGAAGATTTAAATGTAATACTTTATTCCGACAACTGTACAGCCCAAAACAAAAACAAATTTATAATAGCTCTTTATATTTATGCAATACTAAAATTAAATATAAGTTCAATCACCCATAAATTTCTTGTTTCCGGCCATAGCCAAAATGAAGTTGATAGTGTACACGCGACAATAGAAAAGGCAATAAAACTATATAGAAAATCAAGCCCTATTTACGCTCCTGATCAGTATGCTTGCATTATGAGATCAGCAAAAAAAACCGGAAAAACATATAAAGTAAACGAACTTTTGTTTTAAGGATTTTATGAATTTAAAAAAATTTACTTCTGACTTGTTTGTAAATATCAATAAAAATGTAAAAACTTCGTCATTTAAGGAAATCCAATTAGAAAAAAAACAATCCAAATACATTATTTTATAAAAATTCTTTTGAAGATACAGATTTCTGCCAAGTGGAAATTATTAGTTCGAGAAAAACTGTTAGTATAGAACAAACCAAAATAAAAAACGCATATTCCACAAAACCTGGTATATCGGAGGCAAAAAAAACAGGTTTGATATCATTAGTCGAAAAGAAAAAATGCATATTATTTTGATTTTTACAATAATTTGTAATGCTTTAATCTAATTCTTTTAATGATTTTAGGTATGTATTGAATAATTATAAATTAAGTTAACATTGTTACAACTTGTAAACATTTACTAATTTTTAATTCAAAACCGTTGCATGTATTTTTTTATAACAATAAATAAACAGTTTGAAAAATCACAATTATGTCATTTAATTAAACCCAACTTAGCCTACTTATTTAAATAAAAATCACAAAGTTTTATTAATTAATGATCAGGTAATAAAAAAAAAACTCCGAAAAAAATCTTAAAACTCTTCTCCTGCAAAAGTAGTTTTTTCGAGTTGTAACCCTTTTCTTCCGAACTATCGATATTAGTAATAGCTTTGTTTTAATAAAGGGTTGACACTTTTTTCTATATTGTTTGCAGTTTTGTTTAATGCTACTTCACATTCTACCCCTAAGTTTTTTGATTATTATGTTGAGGCAAGTTGTGTTTAAATCAAGTTTGTAGTATTTTTGCATATTCTTCAATACCATCCCCTAAAGGAGACTGCAATTTCATCCACAAATTTAGTAGAAGCATTTTTCTGGTAATTTGAATAACCTATAAATTTACAAGACACAGAATCAGATGTAGAACATTGTGACATTCCAACTTTTATTTTTTTAACTTTTAAGTGGATGTCTTTATTAGAAATTTATCTCCACTAATGTTCAAAAGTCAATAAAAATCAACATTAGAAGTCAATAACATCAATGGTACAACATTTATATTTTAAAATAATATATTTATAAAGGATTGTAGTTTGATATATATATATATATATATATATATATATATATATATATACATATATATATATATATATAATATATATATAATGTTATATATATATATATATATATATATATATATAATGTTATATATATATATATATATATATATATAATGTTATATATATATATATATATATATATATATATATATATATATAATGTTATATATAGCTTTGAGGTTTATTGGGATTTGCAACGTTGCAAATCCCAATAAACCTCAAAGCTCCGTTTTCTAACGTTGTCAGCAAAGACTTCTTTTCCTTTTATATATATATATATATATATATATATATATATATATATATATATATATATATATATATATATATGTTATATGAGAAAATATTAACCTTGAACTAGCTTAAGTTCGCCGACTTCAGATTTCATCATCCCATTCCCATAGAAACCGCTGAGCACGCATTAGAACTTTGTACGAACCGTTGGCCAACATTCATGGGAACAGCAATTCAGCACTTCATACCAAACCTATAAATTACCATTCTCAGATGCCGGAATCACTCTTAGCTGCAACTTCGACCAGTCCAGTTATTGTAGTCATTTTAAATTAATTTAATTTTGTACTATTATTTAATATTTAATTTGTAACAAATAAAGTTCTTTTTTAAAAAGTCAAATACGTGATTAGTGATCTAACAATTGGCGCAGTCAGTAGGATCCGGTTAACGTTGCTAGAACACGTGTATACTCACTGGCAGCGGCGGATTCTCATCCCTTAATGGAACAAAGAATCTACGGAAGTCCTTACTCCTGTGACCTACGGAAGGAACACCTAGTGAAGCCCCTGGTAGCCGAGCAGAGAGAACAAGACAACCCTTAAAGAAGAAAGCATCTCCGAACAACCTCACTCCTGTAATCTACGGAAGGAACACCTAGTGAAGCCCCTGGTAGCTGAGCAGAGAGAACAAGGCGTCCCGATGTTCTTCTTTATGTAAGTGGATTTTGAATCATCTCGTTAATAATTTTGTTATAATAATTTACGAAATTGACTATACTGCAAGTCAATTAATCAAGATACATAAAAGAAAATACAAGTTGATTATCTAATATTTGAAATTATTGATATTTCTTTACATAATATTTTATACTGATATTTTATTGACATATTTTTTTTTACTTGCTATATTTTGGTATATTTTTCTTGATATATTTTTATTTGGTATATTTGATACATTTTTGTTGATATATTATTTGATATTTTTATATTGATACATTTTTGCCCTTTATATACCACCACATTTTTTTTTTTTTTCTCCCTTATATACTGATACATTTTATATTTCTCCATACTTCTATTTTTCATTTTCGTTTAAAAATATCTCGAAAAATGCCTGAGACACGTTCCCAGACTCAACAAGAAATCGAACCATACAAGCTTTCGGAAATATTTTCTATTATCCCAGAATTTGAAGGCGATCCGATTTCTCTTTCTACATTTTTAGATGCGTGCGACTGTGCTTTTAAAATGGCCACAGGCGATCAGCGCGTTCTATTAACGATTCACGTAAAAAATAAACTTAAAGGTAAAGCTGCACAGCTTATTAATTCTAGAAAACCAATTTCTTATACAGAAATAAAACAATTACTAAATCTACATTTCGGAGACAGTAGAGACCTGACCTCCTTAATACAAGACTTACAAAGACTAAGACAACTATCTAACGAATCTCCTCTAACTTTCTTTAACCGTTTACAAGTTCTGAATGCAAAAATGCACGCCTCGATCCAAGTAGCAAATTTATCCCCAGATCAAAAAACTGCCCAATGTGACTTAATCGATACCATGGCCCTAAACACACTTTTAACCGGTTTAGAACCTCGTCTAGGACAAATTATTAGGGCTAGTAATCCAAAAGATCTCATTGAAGCAAACAATCGTATTAGACGCGAACTTCAATTGTCATATTTTGAAGAACAAAAATCTAATTCTAGATCAACTATTCCTAAACCCTCTCAACCAATGAGAAGACCCTCATCTCAGTTTACAAAATGTACAAATTGTGGCCGCATTGGTCATCTAAATAGTGAATGCCGCTCTTCACGTTTCGTACAGCCAAACCAAACTTTTTCTAGGCCACACGGTTACCAAAACCAATATAATAATGGACCTAACAACTATCAAAACAATCAGAACCCTAATAGGAATCAATATTCGTCCAATAATCCAAATTTCAACCAACAGAGACCTTCCTTTTCATCTCAAAATCAAAATCAAAATCGTCCATCTGTTATTCAAAGAAACCCAAACTTCCAAAGAGCACATGTTTTAAACGAATACCCTTATGAAATGACGACTAACTATTATACAGACGATTACTATACAGATAATTATTATAATACCGATAACTATGAAAACTATGAAACAGATTATTATACAGAAAATAATCCACAAACTGATAACTTTTACGAAACTAATAACACACAAAATTATCAGGATTTTCTTTCACTTCAGAATCACAATCATCCTCCCAATCATACGAACCCCTCAACGGATATTACGAATATCCAAGAACAAATCCAAGCACTCAACTTAGACAACTTTCATCCGGATCTCAATTTTCCCGAACAGACATTCATGTAACCCCATTTCATACAATGAGTTCCAAAAATTTATATTACATTAACGATGCTACCAACACTTTTAAACTTTTAATCGACACAGGTGCTGGAATCACTGTTTTCAAAGAAAACACAGCACGCAATTATCATACTAGATTTCCTGAAAACGTTACTATTCAAGGTATAACCGATCAAAAATTGTTAATAACAGAATCTGTCCTAATTCCCTTCACTGACAATAATCCTCACAAAGTCTTTATTTTCAATTTAGACATTAATTTCGATGGCATAATAGGCCTAGACTTTCTAGATCATTATGAATGCGTAATAGATCTTAAATCCCGACAGTTGCATACAAATTTTAAAACTGTCACCCTTCACAAAGTAGGACACGAGACAAACACACCTCCTAAAGACAAAACACCGACACGCCCCACAGAAATAAGACAAAACGAACCTAAAATAAAAATTAAATCAGATTCTAAACAGGAATCAAATTTAAAATATCAAAACCCTATAAATGAAAAATATACTATCGTAAACAATCGAGATCAAGACAAAAATCTTGAAAGACCAGAGAGAAAACGAATAAAAGGAAAAAACAGAATTACCATTGACAGCCGGACCGAACAAATATGCAAACTAAAATGCAACTTATCAAATACAGATGCCATATTATCAGCTCAAGAAATAGAAAAAGTTAGATTACCTCATGCATTAGTCCATGTAGATGAAAATGGAGAATTCTTAACTTCCATACTAAATGCTAATGCTATGCCGAAGACAATCGAATTTTCAGACATTTCAATCGAACCTTTCAAAAATTCGGAGAAAATCCTATCCTACAACGGAAATGATTTTGAAGAACCCGTAGTAGATAGAACACGAATAATTAAAGAACAACTAAGAATTGATCATCTAAATTGCGAAGAACAAGAACTAATTCTAGATATATGTACTGAATACGCAGATATATTTTATGTCGAAGGCGACAAACTGACCTTCACAAACGAAATCAAGCACAAAATCGAAACAAACAACGCTAAACCTGTCTTCACTAAATCCTATAGATATCCTCAAATACATAAGGAAGAGGTAAAGACGCAAATTAATAAAATGTTAGAAGAAGGAATAATCCAGAAAAGTGTCTCGCCCTGGTCGAGTCCAGTCTGGGTCGTACCGAAGAAATTAGATGCGTCAGGAAAACAAAAATGGCGAGTTGTTATTGATTATCGAAAACTCAACGAACTCACAGTACAAGACCGTTATCCTCTACCACAAATATCAGAACTATTGGACCAACTAGGAAGATGCCAATACTTCACAACACTAGATTTAGCGTCTGGATTTCACCAGATTGAAATCGAGCCACAAGACATCCAGAAAACGGCCTTTTCCGTCGAAAATGGACATTACGAATTTGTTCGCATGCCATTCGGACTAATGAATGCTCCATCTACTTTCCAAAGAGTAATGGACAACATCCTCTTAGGAATACAAAACGAAAGATGCTTAGTGTATATGGATGACATAATTATCTACTCACCCACTATTCATGATCACATGTCACGCCTAACAGAAGTTTTTAAAAGGTTACGAAAAGCAAATTTAAAAATACAGCCAGACAAGTGCGAATTTTTAAGAAAAGAAGTAGCATATTTGGGCCACCTTGTAACAGAAAATGGTGTAAAAACAAATCCAGCTAAAATATCTTGCATCAAAAACTTCCCGGAACCAAAGAACACCAAAGAAATAAAGTCATTCTTAGGCTTAGCCGGTTACTATAGAAGATTTATTCCAAATTTTGCCAAAATTTCTAAACCCCTTACGAAACTACTTCAGAAAGACGTACCTTTTATTTTTAATTCTGATTGCAAAGAAGCCTTTAACGAACTCAAAAATATTTTAACTTCAGATCCAATACTTATATATCCCAATTTTGAGGAACCATTTTTACTAACAACTGACGCTAGTGCATTCGCGATTGGAGCTGTTCTATCGCAAGGCCCTATTGGAAAAGATTTACCCATAGCTTATGCCTCCAGAACATTATGCGGTGCCGAAACAAAATATTCGACTATAGAGAGAGAACTATTAGCTATCGTATGGGCAGTCAAACATTTCAGACCATATCTTTTTGGCCGAAAATTCACCCTGATTACCGATCATCGACCCCTTACATGGCTTTTCTCGATAAAAGATCCCGGAAGCCGATTAGCGCGTTGGCGCCTAAAACTCGAAGAATACAATTATAAAATAGAACATCGCGCAGGAAAAATAAACAGAAATGCAGATGCCCTCTCAAGGATAAAGATTAACCATTTCAAGGATTGTGCAAACTTTCAATCAAAAATCTCATTACATGCATCGAATGAAGATGACACGGAAACTCAAGAAAACGAAGACGACGATGAAGAAAATATAGAAAAAATGTCCGAAGAACTTGACAAGTTTATCGAACTGTATAGAACAAAGTCAATAATCGATTATTCTAAAATTGAAACATCGAATACGGACTTATTAGACAAATCCAACAAAAATATTGTTACATTTTTTTGGCAAAATAAACTTGAAGAACTCCACGAGAACATAATGAATGACATATTCGAAGAAAACATGGAATATAGTAACCGAAGAATTAATATTGTACACAGCAAAACTGTAAAAGATCGAAAATATTTTATTATACCATTACCGTTTGATCCCGAACGAGTAATATCACACTTGTTTCTTGTACTTTTTGCAAATAAAGATCAATTCGATGAATCAAAAATATATTGCGTCGAAAATAATCTCGAACTACCTATCCTAGAGATATTTTCTTATATTTTTGCTGACAAAGAATTAAAATTAAGAATCTGTCAAAATATAATTAAAACAGCCAGCGAAGACGAAATCCCTCAAATTTTAGATCATTACCATTGCGGTAAAAACAACTTACATCGAGGAATAAACGAAACTGTCAGAAGAATAAAGCAGAAATACAATTGGAAGAATTTAACAAAAGATGTAGAGAAATTTGTAAAAGCATGTGAAATTTGCCAAAAAGTTAAGATTTGCAGGAAAAACTTAAGTGGACCACTAGTCATAACAGAAACTCCAAAAACACCATTCGAAAGAATAAATATGGACATATTCGAATACCCTACTAGGAACTACGCTTTAACTATTCGTGACGAATTGACAAAATTCACGCAAGCCTATCCTTTGGAAGACAAAAAGGCAGTAACAGTAGTCAAGACACTCCTACTCTTTTTTCAACACTATGGAACACCACTAAGAATTCATTGTGACTGCGGTCGAGAATTCGAGAATGCTATAATCAAAGATCTATGCGAATTATACGACATTAAACTAACATTTTCTAGCGTTAACCATCCACAATCCAATGGATCTATAGAAAGGTTTCATGCCACACTCTCAGAAATGATTAGAGCAAATCAAGCCGAGAACCCAAACGATCATCCCTTCACCATACTTCCTTATGCAATAATATGCTATAACAACACAAAGAATAAGACCCACGGTTTCACACCATATGAACTTATATTTGGGCACACTGAAGGCCGACCACCAGAAACTCTATACAATCAAAAAACACTAATGAGTAAATATATTCGAGACCTGAATAACCGCATGGAATATTTTTACAAAGTAGCCAGAGCAAAAACAGAAAGACAGAAAGAAAAGGCGAAAGTAAGATTTGACGAGAATATTTCAGAACGAAGACCTGATTTTAAAATTGGTGACAAAGTCTACGTAAAAGAATCCCAAATTAAATCAAAATCGGATAATCTTTTTAATGGACCTTTCGAAATTCAAGAAGTTTTTACAAATTCCGCAATTATCCTTAACCCCAAAACTAACCAAACCTCTAAAGTAAATTTTGACAGACTTAAACCTTATTTTGAATAATTTTCCTTTACAGATTCTATGGACTCCTTCCTATCGTCCAATCCCAAATTCTCCTCACTCCAATTAATAACACAATTGGAATATTTTTTCATGAAAAAGGAACTATACGAATATCTAATGACAAATGGACTTTACTTGTTTACAAAGAATTATTACCTATCAAAACTACAATATCCAATAATGACAGAATTTTGGAAAACCTGTTAGAAAAATTTATTAACGTGGATACACCGAGAAAACTTGCCTTTCAAGCCGAAGTACAGACACATGTTAGTCTGCTAAAACAAATCTCAAACTCCGTTAATTTAAAATATAAAGAAATAACCTCTGACACAGTACCTTATAATAAACGCCTAAAACGCGGTTTAGTAAATGGTATTGGAACAATCTGGAAATCTATTACTGGAAATTTAGACGCCTCTGATGGCGAATACTTTAATAAATGTATAAATAAGATAAATTCCGATGAAACTCAAATTGAAAATCTCCTAAAAAATCAAATATCTGTTACCACTTCAGTTATAAGAACTTTCAACACTACAATTCAAAAATTGCAAATAGACGAAGAAACTTTTAACAAAGACTTAAAAACTATCGAGACTACACTTCTGGACATTAATAATGACATCTCCTTTTACCAAGCACAATTACAAATACTAGATTTATGTGAGTCCTTAATGGAAAGCTACGTATTTTTAGAAAACTATTTAAATGATATACTAAATTCTATCACATTCTCTCGCCTGCAAATTCTACATAGTTCTATTATTTTGCCCATAGACTTAATGGACGCATTAAAAGAAATCTCACAGTCATTACAAAATAACGTATTGCCTCTACCCACTTATATGTCAAATATAGCTCAGTATATTGACATAATAAAACTGCAAGCTTATCAGCTTGATTCAAAAATTGTTTTCGTCCTCGAAATTCCGTTAGTTGATCCCGAAATATTCACCTTGTATCAATTATATTCAATACCAATATTAGATAATCAAACTGGTTTTCATCATATACTTTCAACTGTTCATAAATACATAGCGCGAGATGATGATTCAATTTCATATGTCTTACCCATGGACACCGAAAAATGCAAACAAATCAGTCAAAACCAAAGAATGTGTACAGACATTCTTCCGTATCCCATAGACACAGATGCTATATGTGAAGCCCAGCTTTTGAAACCTCTCAGCAACTTACCAAAAACTTGCCAGATGTCCATGCTTTTGGCACAAGGTTACAATGTACAAGAAATTGACCGAAATTTATGGTTACTAACCATTTCCGATCCATTACCAGTAACAATCAAATGTGCAAGGAAAGACGTCACTACACAAATAATAAAAACAAATTCAATCTTAAGATTAATTCCCGAATGTATTGCATTCATTGGCAGTACCAGAATTCATGCTAGAGACCAAATTGAGAAATATACAAATATCACGTATAGAAGTCACCCAGTTAACGTACCCTACAGATGCTGTGACCATTTTGAGACAAAGAGTCACCTATCAAAATTGAAACCACTAAAACTCAGTAAAATCAACGTAGATGACTTAAATATTGCACAACACAAATTGGACCAATATTCAGAAGAACTGGACCATATTATGAGCCAATCATTCATTGAGGAACATCTACCCTTATTCACTATATCAACCTTATCCCTGATTATTATCCTAGTTATCTTATACCTTTTCTGCAAATACCGAACCAAAATATTCCCAAAAATTGCAATCTGCCTGTCCCAGGATCAGCCTCCAACTCCACTACCACGCAGAAATTCCATTAGACAGAAACTTCAAAGCTTAACCTCCTTCAGAAGAAGACCCAATGTCCAACAGGAAAGCGAAGCAGAAACACCAATTACTCTGTAAAAGTCAAAGCAATGGCATTGACTTTTCACTAATAAGGGGAGCTGTTATATGAGAAAATATTAACCTTGAACTAGCTTAAGTTCGCCGACTTCAGATTTCATCATCCCATTCCCATAGAAACCGCTGAGCACGCATTAGAACTTTGTACGAACCGTTGGCCAACATTCATGGGAACAGCAATTCAGCACTTCATACCAAACCTATAAATTACCATTCTCAGATGCCGGAATCACTCTTAGCTGCAACTTCGACCAGTCCAGTTATTGTAGTCATTTTAAATTAATTTAATTTTGTACTATTATTTAATATTTAATTTGTAACAAATAAAGTTCTTTTTTAAAAAGTCAAATACGTGATTAGTGATCTAACATATATATATATATATATATATATATATATATATATATATATATATATATATATATATATATATATATATATATATATATATATATATTACTGTTTACCGCTTACTGTTTCTATATAAGAATAAAATACTCTTTAGGAACTTTGAGCCCAATAGTATAGTAAATACCAGGCTATATAATTATAAAATTCCAATACACAGGTTAAGTATAACAGAAAAAAACGCTCTTTATTGCTGCATCAAATTGTTTAATAAACTGCCTGAACCTATCAAAAGGGAGGAAAGATTAAGTTTGTATAAACATCAAATATTTAAATTACTGGTAGCTCTTGAGCCATATTCTGTGGAGGACTATTTGTAGATGTAACGGTTAGGAATAAGTAAATAATATTTTCGTTTGTGACACTGTTTTTTTTAAATAATTTTATGTTCACGGAATGTATATTATTTTCTAAAAATAAAGATATTGTTATGTTATGTTATATATATACATATATATATATATATATATATATATATATATATATATATATATATATATATATTGGTAGTAAACTAAGTAAATGTAACCAAATACTTATTATGGCTGGATAGTAGGGGAAATCCCATTATCCGAGCAGCAGTAGACTGCACCAGGTGGCCCATTTTTCTTTAACTCTGGTTTCATCCTTTTGCGGGCATAAATAAACAAAGGTGGAATATATGTTACTGAGACACTTATGCAGCACATAATAGTTTTTGTTTGACCTCTTTCTGCGCTTGTAATAAAGCTGACTCTCTTTTGTCCTTTTTCAGCAAGTATTTTTCCGGGGTTTTGGACGGGTGTTATGCCTGTCTCGTCTGCATTATATATTTTTGATGCCGAAAATTTATATTTATCCAATATGGATTTTAAATTAGAGAAAAATAGGCTTACTTCAGTTTTGTTAAAAGCAGATATGCGGTTAATACTTGTCGCCTCCGGTTTTCTTAATCGAATAGTTGGATTTCTTTTAAGGAAGCCCTCTAGCCAGTCTCTTCCAGCAATTTCTTTTTCTTTGGAAAATGGATGATGTAAATTTTTTTTCTTCAGCGTATTTATAGGCACATTTTTTTGTTTCTGTGGGAGTTATCCCGTAAAAATGTTTTGATAACTTTATGACCTGCTATGTCAAAACTTCTTCTTCTTCTTTGGTAAATACAGAATTACGACCTAAAGAAGCAGCTGTTGTTATCATTTTGCTTTAGTCGTAGTTGAATTGTAGATCAGGGAATTGCAAAACTTCTTTCAACTTCAAGGACGCTTCTGCGATTATTTACTGCATTTATTGCTGCACTAAGTTGCTCAACATTCCATCGTGCTTTGCAACTTTTTCTCTTATATACTCGAGACATCTGAAATATAAGAATTTATAAATAAATACTCAGTATTATATAAATACAATTAGTGGCCGGCTAGCATTACCTCCAGGCGCGTGGCTATTATAACCCCAAAATACATATTTATACTGATCAACTCATAATCATTAAGCACTTAAATTAGAACAAGAACTTTTTGTATAGTCTTAAACTACGTTAAAAATTTAACAAATGGGTACCAATTATGCAGCTAAATAAACTTAATTATATAGTTCTACATACCTTTAAAAATCTTGCACTAATACATCAACTCCATCAAAATATGACATTTTCAAAAAATCCTTCGTTGTCGGCAAAACATCGTCATTGTTTTAGGTACAGTTTGAACGAAACACTGTTAGATGGCAAACAGGTATTTAACGCGAAATAATATTAGGCCGTAAATGTAAATATTTCATGGCTACCATTACCCCAGCGGCCACCATTCCCCCCTTTCCCCTATCATGATTTTTTCTTGCTTTTTCATTATGATTTACAATGAAATAACTAAGAAAATTTTACTGTTTAGGTGTTATTTTTTCTGTCAGATGTTCTTAAACTAAAGTTAATTTCATATAATCAGATGAAGTATCCTCCTATAAAGTTATGTCAGGAACGCACTTTAAAAATACTGGCAATACCATTTTAAAGTCCTCTATATGACATATATACCTGAACTTTGATTGTGTGGGACTGTGCAAGGCAGATATAATTAAACTATTATTTTTCTAGAATTTTTTTATTTCCAAGTAATTGTAAAATAATATAATTTGCATTTTAATTAAAATTGTGGTTTCTTCCCATAGATTAGTCATTCATGTATCTATTTGTTAATTTTCAGAGTTTGGGTTGTGTATTGTATGCGATGTTGTACTTCAAATCCCCCTATGATATAGTGTATGAGAGAGGGGATTCCGTAAATTTGGCTGTGATATCAGGAACTATTTCCTTTCCACAAGACGCACATTTTAGTGAAGTAAGTATCAAACAATTTTTGTATTCTTTTTAACAACGATCACTGTAATACCAAACTAATATGATGTTCAAATTTTGTAACTTGGAACATCCTAAGTGAAGTGTCTATTAAATAACGAGACTGACACTGTTATAGAAAAAGATATGTGAGTGACAAACATCTAGTGTGAAGCCTTCTCCTTCGAATGCAGTACAATGCAAGTTTGTAAACAAACTTATAGACTTGTAATAACAGTCTCGTATGAGAGTTGATTTTTTGATACACCAAAAAAATGTTAAGTGAAAAATTTTTGCAAAATGTCATATTAAGCTAGGAAAAAACACTATTAAAACTTATTTAAGAAGTTTTGGTATAAAATATCAGAAAATCGGTAATCTGATTCAACTTGACCATCAGTTAAGCATTTATGGGCTTGCTGAAAGTGTACAAATTGACAAATAATGTGTACACCCAATTTTACATAACAATTACAAAAGATGTCCTTATATTGCACCTATTATTTTCACAGATCAGCAAGAAACTCCCAAAAATATTTTTATTGACATGTTTATTTTCATTTAATGTTACCCAACTTTACTTTACTATGAACTTTACCAACTGTTTAAAGAGGCACCGATCTCAGAATTCGTTAAACTTCAGAGACTTCGCTGGGCTGGTCATGTAGTAAGAATGGAGACAGAAAGATTGCCGAAAAGAGCCCTTGATAGTAAAATGCAGGGCACAAGACCAAAAGGAATGCCACGGAAAAGGTGGGAGGGTGAAGTGGCGGCGGACGCGCAAAATTTGCTAGACGTGAGAATCTGGAGAAGATCGGTGCGGGATCAATAAGTTTGGAGGCATAGTTTGGAGGAGGCTAAGGCTCGATTTGAGTTGTAGCGCCATTGGAAAGATACCCAAATTTACTGGAACGTATAGTACTTGACTGGTCGTCGTTTTTAAATAACGATCTTAAACAGAGCGCTTATTCTTCTTTTAAGAGTGCCGTCTCCCTACGGAGGTTGACAATCATAATGGTTATTTTTATTTTTGAACTTGCTGCTCTAAACAAATCAATCGATCTGCATTGATACCAATCACGTAGATTCTTCAACCATGAGTTCTACCTTCGGCCAACAGATCTTTCTTCAATATTTCCCTGTATTATGAGTCTCAAAATTTCATATTTTGGTCCCCTCATCACGTGGCCTAAGTATTCCAGTTTTCTGGTTTGTATAGTGGTGATTAGTTCTGTTTCTTTACCAACACTCTCCAGTACTTCTTTATTTGTAATTCTATCAGTCCATGATATTTTTAATACTCTGCGGTATAACTAGAGTTCGAAAGCCTCGATTCTTTTTAAATTGCATTTTTTTAATGTCCTAGTCTCAGCTCCATATAATAATATTGAAAATATATAACAGCGAATGGTACATAGACTAATCTCCAAATTTAGATTTTTGCACATTAGGAGTGGCTTCATTTTCTTATAAATGCTGATCTGGCAATCTCTATTCGCCTGTTTATTTCTGCGGTATGATCATTGGTTTCATTGATCAAAGTTCCCAAATACTGATATTTTTCTACATATTCTATCACGTTAATATTGATTGTCAATAGGCGATGTATATTTTGTGGTCTTTTTGTAGTTAGCATGTACTTCGTTTTTTTAGCGTTTATAGTAATTCCCATCTCAGCACCATTCATACTTAAGCTTTCGATAAGATGTTGCAGTTCCTCTATACTCGTTGCTATGATCACAGTGTCGTCTGCATTTCGTAAGTTGTTAATTAATTTTCCGCTAACGGTAACTCCCGCTTTGATATTATTGAACGTGTTTTGGAAAATTTCTTCAGAATATAAGTTAAAAGTGGCGATAAAACACATCCCTGTCTAACTCCTCTAGAGATCTTCATTTCTTCTGAGTGTTGCCCATCAATTTGAACTATGGGACTTTGGTTCCAATATAATGTTTGCACCATATTTATGATTTTAATGTCAATGCGCTTATTCATAAGTATTGATATTAGTTTTTCATGTCTTACTTTATCGAAAGCTTTTTCGTAGTCAACAAAGCACAAGTGTAGATCAACGTTTACATCCCGACATCGCTGAATCAATATGTTGATGGCAAATAGTCCTTCTCGAGTACCCATTCCATTTCGGAACCCGAACTGCGTCTCGCTAATATCCGCCTCTTTCATATATTCTCTTATGTATTACTTTCAGCAGTACTTTTAAATTATGACTCATGAGGCTTAGTGTTCGATAATCAGAGCACTCTTTTGCTACTTGTTTTTTAGGGATGGTTATAAATGCTGACTTCAGCCACTCTTGTGGTATTATTCCTGTATCGTACACCGTGTTGAATATATCTGCCAATACTTCCAAGTTATCCTCTTCCACTAGTTTTAATAGTTCTAACAGTTCAACAACAGAGCGCTTATACATGTACTCAATATCTCAACTTGATTGAAACAAACATGTCGAATGAGCAATTCAAAACATCAATATAGTGTGCAGGATCATCCCTCTTTGTCTATAGAGGTTTCTCGCCAACTACAATATCTCTTAGCTAGATTATACTCTTTATTCACTGGATCTTGTATCGTGTCACTTAGGTGAAATTTTTATTGAGAAGAAAGAACCAAAGATCTGGGTCCATTGAAGTTATGAAAAAGAAAGTAGCTCTTAGCTGGGAGATATCAAATAACAAATATTAAGAAGGAGTATTGAAGATATATTAAGATTGAGGACAAAACTGATAAAGGTTATATCGGATAAATATAAATATATACTATTTAAAAAGAGTAAATTTAGAAAATAATTCAAAACAAACAGGAAACGTGACAAACTATAATAATAAACAAGTTTAAGTGATTCAATGTCTATAAAAATAACAAAAAATAGACTAGATATATAAAATATGTTCAATAAAGGACTGCTATTATCAGTTTTAGTTTAGTAATTTTTTTTTATTTTTTTAGGATGTTCACGATTTAATCCGCTTTATTTTGAAAGTAAATCCATCCGAAAGACCCTTCATTGATGATGTTCTTGAAAAAACCAAAGACTTAAAGCACAAATTAGATAATATAGTGTAGTTTTATTATTTAATATACAAATAAGATTTATATAAAAATAGAGTTATGCCTAAACATTTTAATAAAAATATTATGAATCCAAAGTTAGCATTCTATTTTGATCCTATATAAAATAAGTTCCCTTGTCAGGACTAACGTGTCGTAAACAGGATGATGTTGATGATTTAATTATTTATTGTATTTATGTATTAAGACACAATTTATTTTAATGAAAATTACATTTTATAATTATTGGTCCTTTCAATTTCCACTCCTGAAATCGTTTTCAAAAAAGATTATTTTAAAGTAGTGTTACGCCACTTTGAGATGTGGCTATATAGGAGAATACTTAAGATCCCGTGGACTGACCGAGTCACAAATGAGGAGGTCCTCAGAAGAATGAATAAGAACCGAGAGGTACTGACCACCATCAAATCTCGAAAGTTACAGTTCTTCGAACATATGCGAAATGAATCCAGATATGTTCTCCTTCAAGCCATCCTGCAAGGAAAAATATTTGGAAAACGAGGTCAATACAACATCTGTGCAGCTTTTCCGCGCTGCTGCAGATAAAATAAAGATTGCCATGATGATCGCCAACATTCGTAACGGATAGGCACATCAAGAAGAAAAAGAATCTATGTAATGTATGTATGTATTGTATTTTAGTCCTGATATTAAATGCCTAAACGCTATAAACTATATACTGTTTGTTTATACACTGTTTGTGCACAACAACCCTTCTATGTAGATATTTGTGTGTTTGCCCAATATACGTTAAATTAGTTTTTACAATTTACTTTATAAAGAACATCCGACTCATGATCTTTAGTAACATTGGGTTCAAATTTTGAAAAACCCTTTCCGGATGTTTTTGACGATTAATGTCCAACATTGATCTCACATTTTCGACATTTGTTCGGAGAAACCATTAATGTAAGGATGAGTCTAAGAAAAGCACTATACTCAAAACGGGTAACTGTCTGATGTAAATTTTTATTAGATTTTCGTAGCTGAAGTAAGTTCATTCAGAATCAGCTGTAATTCTGTTGGTTCTGCTTCATTCTTTTAGCTGATCATCTTTTATGTTATCGTTTTCTTATTGTTACTACTAGCATTTATTTTGTTTTGCCTTTGATTCTTCACTTTTTGTTTAGCCACATAGCGGCCTCGGTAATTAACAGGATGCTTTTGTCCACAGTGGACACTTTTGGGAGCTTCTTCTTCTAGCTTATTACGTTCCTTAGTCAAGTGTTTGTCTATGGATTTTACGCATCTTGGTTCTTTCAAGCAGTATTTCTGTGTATGTCGAAAAGTTATTAAATTGTTGACAGTAATTTCAAAAGTATGTAGAAAAAGACAATTATCTTATTTACTTTCATTTTTTTATGTTTTTCTTAGTTACTTTTAAATAAAATTGTATTCTCTTCTAAAAGGAGTTTAAAAATTTTATGGAAAACTAAAACCAATTATAATTGGTTTATACATATGTGAATACAGTAACCCCCAACTTTCAGGAAATTGACCAGGAAAGATATTTAGTATTTTGAAATTACATTATTCCCTGAGAAAAGTATTAAATTATAAATATAACGTGTTAACAGATTTTATTAATAAAAAATGGTAATCAAATTTTAATACATATATCACAGTTTATTTTAGGGAAGTACAAATTTTCTTCTTTTTTTTTCATTATAAGCCATTTCGAGCAGTAGGTCGTTTACATCCCACAACAATTAAATCTCCTTTTCACTAATAGAGTGCGGCCATATCGAGCAACCATTCCTTCTTGGGTTATATTCACCATCTTAAAGTAAGAATTGTGCCAGCTGCAATTCAACTCGGAAAAAACTCTAAAAACAAACGCATGGACATACATTACTTATTTTATTCGACTAATCAGCTTCATCGCAACAATCAATAGGTGGTATTATCAATAGTTTAACAACATATGCATACGTAATAGATCATGTTCCCATCGACTTATGGTTAGTTGTAGAACTCAAAAGATTTCTACAGAGAAAAAAATTGTATTATACAAAAAATGCATCAAATTGATTACAAGAAGAGTATCTTGATAAATGAGATGAGAAATTCTTACTAAAAGTTATCGGTTTATTAGTTAGGACTTATTGTGTGATGGATTACATGTCAATAACGATGAAATAGACAATTTTTTTATGATGAATGGTTGCTAGTTTGTAACGATCTCATCGCCAGCTTGCCATCTCTCTGCATGGATGCACTTCCACCACTGCCATCGATGCCCGCTGGAGATGGAACACCGCCAAAATATTAAACGCCGAAAACCAATACAGAGAACCGAATTCGTTCCGGAGTACTGATTTAGTAAAAGCTTCTACCTCGGGTCTTTAAGTATTGATCAAATGCCAACCGTCCTTTCCGTTCCCCGTCTGCGATCGATCGCCTCCGTTCCTTGTCCATATCGAGTAGTGATCGATCGTCCACCTCTAACCTAGACTAAGTATTTCGTAGTCTTCCCTGGTTTTTGGGTATTGACCAAAATATCGTCCTTTGCCTCATCCATTCAAGCCAATATTTATTTTTCGCAGGTATTAATAGCTGATCGCAGCTCCCTTGATTTTATTTACTAGGATTCGTCTTTTTATTTTTATTGTATATATTATATAGAAGTTAATTTAATTTTTGTTATTTATTTGAATATATTTTTATTTAGATTAAACTTGCGTTTTACTCAGTCTGGTGTCTAGTACAGTTACCCGTCACAAGTTTACTTACCTATGTAAAAAATTGAAGACACTCATCAATACTTCTATTTTCCTGTTAATGGCTAATTGTTTGAAGTGCTCCGCAAGCATTTCAGTGTCGAAGTCACAGGGACTCTCTTCGGATGCCGTCCATTTTTTTATTATAGGTTTTATTTGATCCCAAGATAAATTGTTGAATGGGGATTTCTTTGAAGATTCTACAAAAGATATATTGGTACACATATATAATACATTTCATAATAAATAATACATTCTTTTAATCCCGCTTGGTTTAAAAGCAACATAAACCTGATTGTTAAAATAAAAAAATTGTCCTACTTTAACTAACTAATCAAATATTCTGAGAGTGTACCTTGTTCCACGGACTCTTGAGACGAAGTTTTTGTCTTTCTCTCTGGTATCTCTGGCTTGGCATCTTGGATTAGAGTATTTTGCTGACAATTCGGAAGTGAATTTTCTTGTGAAAGAGTCACTTGTTCCTCTAGATTATATTCTCTAATAATCTCTTGTTTTAGATTTTCTGGAAGTTGATTAAAAACCTGCATATCTATATTATGTGGATTCTGTAACACAAAAATTACGTACGAAGTATTAATAATGCGAAGTATAAAGGCGTAGACGTAGTAAATGACACGGCCATACATGTCGAATAGGATCCAGTGGTAAAAAGAAGAAAGGTAGAAGAACTACACAAACAAATGGAATTGAAAGAAAATATCGAGTAAGTGATTGAAATATTAAAGGAAGGATGGCAAGAAGAGTCATATGAAAAAGTATCCAATTGCCAAAATGAAACGTTACACAGGACGATGTGGCAACCGTGATAATAAATGACGCAGCTGATGCGAGAGTGAAGGGAAAATTTAGGACAAGGAAGTGCGGTAGTACCTATGCGTTTTGAATGTTGGCGACCATCATGGCAATTTATACTTTGCACACTGCTGCTCTGAAAAGAGTTAAGGTTGTTATGTTAAACCACGTACGTAGATTCTTCAGCCAGGAAATCCTTCATTTTCCTGGGCCTCGTTTTCCCAGGTATTACCCGTATTACCAAGGTTTCTGTTTTGGCTGTTTTTATTTTGGTTAACAGCTTCTTTTCTTTTTGTATTTTTAATAAAACGTTCCGGTTGGTAACGTAGTCGGTATAAGATCTCTTTAGGATTCGACGATAAGGCCACATTTCGCAAGCCACAAGTCTCAACTACAACAATATACTATAGTGTGGGAGAAAGGCTTTAAAATAGCTCTAAAGATTTTTGTTAGGATGGGCAGTAAGATGTCCAATCCTTTTTGTAGTAGGGCAGGAAATATTCCATCCTCCTCTGGAGATTTAAATGGAGCAAAGTGGTTTATAGCCGACTTTACATTCTCCGATTTGATGGTATTGCAGAAAATTCTCAGTCTTACTTCTTAGGACGTTTAGGTCGCTCTTTGAGCCTGAGTCTGCTGATCAATAATTATTGCTCCTGGGAAGCGGTTCTGTAGTATGTAGTAAGAGCTCTAGGGTTTTCTTTTTAGATTCAGCAAAGGTGCCATCATGTCTTTTAAGAAGGCCTCGCCCCTGTCCGCATCCTTGGAAAGAATCTTGTCGATTCTAGTGCTGGCAGGTATATATGAGATACTCTGGCAGAACCTCCTCCATGATTTCCTGTTTGGCTCTTCTTACCTTTTTCGTCGACTAATGTTGGTAGCTAATTAAAGGATTTTGTTCATTTTCTATCTTAACATACTCGCTATCCCCTCTCCGTTCTAAAGATATATCATACGTCACGATCCGACAATCTGTTGCGGCTCCACCAAGAAAAGAGCCAAAAATTCACACACGACATTCCACAATAACGATGGTGAAAATAATTATAGTGGATACATATATAGTAATAGTAAAAGTAATATAGTATAGTGGATACGCGTACGGTTCAAGCCGCGGATGTCAAAGGTCACAGTGCGCTCAAGTAGCTTACTCTCTATTCGTTGGCAAGAAATTGTTTTTGCTTTTAAGCCAGTGGCAGAAATTTGTATGTCGTATAAGTTGTTAAGATATAGAAGATGAACTAGGGTGTTTGAGTTAAAGAGAATTGGAAATATAATATATGTGTGCTCCCAAAAAGGTTTATAAAATACTATTGTGAATTAAATCTTTCTTACCAAACAGCAAACTAGATGATTTAGAAGATTTACAAATTCTCCTAAGCGTAGGATATATTGTTCATTTGGAAAGTAGGGAGTAAAAAACGTGGTTTACCACAGAAAAATAATGTACTATACTGTCACCAGAAAAATATAGGGGCTCTATAAAACGCACAATAGTAATTATCAAGAATACATCACTTTGAATTTTTTAACTTTGTTCTTGCAGAGAGGCTCATGGAACGTTTTCAGTCCTGTTGAGCTTTATCGGGGTTTTTCTGACTACTTTTCATCTTCGGCAATATGTTTTGTAAAGGGATACAGATCTATAGTTGTCATCTGACTGAGGCTGCGTTGTTAGTTTTTTTTTGTTTGTCCTTACTTCACTATTGTCCTATGAGAAACTAGAAAAGGGATGTGTACCAGTAGATGGCTTAAGATATCTGGGTGCTGTCTAGTGCCTTAGCTCCCTCTCATATTACAAAATTAACGAACACGACCGAGCATGGGAAAGCTTAGTATCGCAGCTTTCGTAGGGGTAATAAATATTTTGTATAGTTGTCATAACTCTACAACTATATAAAAACAACGATAAAAAAAAGAGAAAAGTGTTACCTGCTTTAATTTAGAGTTGCTCTCGGAACTTTTAGCGTGCCCGAAATACTGATTTACAGTCATTACATTTGATGACTTCGGCACTGCTTTTCTGGTAGTGTTATTTTTACCTCCTCTTGGTCTACCCCTTCTAGAACCTATAGACGCGTTTGGAGTTTCTTTTTGCTTCACAGTAGTAGCTGCAACAATCTTTGGTTTTTTCTCTTGTTGCTCCAAGGGTAATAACGAATCCTTTTCTACATCTTTGTTAGTAGTCGGGGCTTTTTCCGGTACTTTATTTTGGTTGTGCTGCTTTAAAAAGTTGGTCAGGGCTTTATTAATTGGAGCATTCTTTTCTAATTTTGTTAACTGAAGTCCTACACCTCTTAAATCGGCAAAATCGGCTCCTAGCTTTTCGTATAAGATTTTGGCTTCCTTAAAAATGATCTGTGGGCTGCTTAAAACGGAATTTGAGGTGGTACTCTTGGTCAGGCTGTCACAGATTCCGTGACCAAGGAACTTGGCTGTTTCCTAAAATTAAAAGTATGTTTTTTATTTTAACAAAATAGCGGCATCCACCGCTAAGATTTTTTTAAAGAGAATAAACAATATTATTTGTCAAACCAATTTTTTCGATTTTTTTTTATACATCTCTCACTAAACAAAAATTAGTATCTGTTTACATATCTACTTCGAGCAATGTGATGAAGAAAGTGTCAAGTACTACTTACCACCGGGGCTTCTGGAGCTCTCACCAACAATTTTAAAGTCAAACACCTGGCTCTCATATTAATTTCGTTCATTCTATTGTACACTTCGGCAGAGAGATTTTCGAGAAACGTGTGACACTCCTGTAATGTTTTGAACCTAATTCCATAATTTACATCTGCAGATACTGATTTTCTCTCGTGGTAAAAGTTCAACGCTTTGCTGTCAACTCCTACTGACTGTTCTTTTATAGTTTCGCCTGCTTTTTGGCCTATTTCGTTCTGGAGAACTTTTAGTGACGTAAGCTAGAAATACCATAAAATTATTCCACAGTATAATAAAGTAGTAGTACCGAGATAAGAGAAAAGAGCGGTATTATCCCCGGTTCCGGTTATTAGAACGAGATAAATATCGATGTAAAAATGTTTAAGAACCTTCCATTTGTCGACGATAGTATCCTCATTGCCTATAATTTATACAAAGCCGAAGCAATGCTTAATTAACTTTCACAGGCAACCAAAGAAGTGGAATTGCAAATAAACAAAAGTAAAACATATTTTATGTCAAACAGTAACAAAAGTAACAAGTCACAAAAAACAAAATTTGTTTAATTTATTAATGTTTATATTTTGAGAACGATTTACAAGGTGGAAATTGAAACGCCAATAAACTTATTTTAAACTTCAATTGTGGCTTATTCCCATTAAAATAGTAATTAATATAATAGAAAATCTTTCAGATATTGAATATGTCAGACGACGGTGATGACATTGAAACTGAAGAAGAAGACTTACAAACAGGAAATGGTGGTCCAAATAAACCAACTATTGAAGATGAACCTCTCGCAGGACAAGTGGACCCTGTGGTCGCTGCAGGACCAAGCACTTCTCGGGCATTTTCTTAAAGTAAGATCAGGGTTCATGATTACCTTATAAATAATCATCTCACCCCTAAGGATGATATTAAATGGCGTACCAAAGTGAGATATCTCACTCCATCCATCCAGTGGTTTGTAGATGTAACGCTAGTTGTAGAATTGGACAGCCCTTATGCTATCTTCTGTAAATGCTTTACAAGAGATTTATTTGCACGTATTGCAGAATTTACAAACCTGCATGCTGCACCACAAGTCCCAAAATTCCATATATGAACTAAATTCATTCATAAAAAACCGAGCTTTCTGACTTATGCAACTTTCTAAGCAACAAATAAGGATAGAAACATTTAAAAAACGCCATTTTGAAGGTTTCTATATGACTTATTAAGTTTCTTACTCTCAAATTTGTTTCAAATGCTTCACTTTTTGCTAATAAACAAAAAAGCGAAAATTTACCGTTTTTTTGACCTTAATTTGTTAATAACTAATTAAGTCCAAAAAATCGAACAGGAAACATATAGATTCTTATTATAGAGATCCATACTACTTAAAATAACTATCATTTGCATGGAGGGGCCTGTGTCACAAACAGGGTACTTTTTTTGCTTATTTACCTGAACTATATACGTAGTATAAGTGTATAACTTTAACTTTGCGGATATCGTTTTCAAAAATTTTTAAATTAACAAATTATTAGATTTATCCTGTATATGTTTATAAATTGGCAGCATATTGACAGTTGATTGACTTAGCCTCAATCTTATGGGCAAATAGCCATATTTTGAGTAACATTTTAAGAGCTTATGTAAATAATTATAGATGATGCGTCTCTGACCTTCTATTGACTCATTAATGTTGGTATTTGCTTATTGCTGCCTTCCTCTTCAAGTATTGGTAACCAGAGCCTGCTATATTCTATTGATGAGTTTGCTATACATTTTTATTCAGTTACTAAGATGAGTACTGCTTCTTTGATTGTAATCTTTTTGCTGTCTGTTTCTTTAACGAGTATTGATCATCTTTCCTTTGTAGTCTGTGTTCATTATCTCAGGCATGTTTGCATATCTGCGATCTGTATCCCGGATAAAAATTGTTCCATTTACAAGCTATTTTATAAATGTACTTCTTTGATCCGTCCTGTGTGTTGTGGTTTGGTTTTGGAAAGAATATATTTAGTGTGTTGTTTGTTTTAAATGTTATCTTCCAATCTCTCCTTGAGAGCATTACTGGATCTTTTTTATGCTTTGTTGTATCCCTTCTTCAATATTGGGAAATTTCTTGTTTATAAATGATAATGGATAATCACTTTTTGTTAAAATCTTTGGTAACAGGTTTTTTCTTCCTGAAATGCATTTTAGTTGGAACAGATATTTTGGGCTCTATGATATATTGATTTGATGTTTTTTTTAATATTTATGTTGTGATTTTGCCACTCAGTGCCAATTTATCAACATTTACTTACAGGTTAAATTATAACAATTTTTTAATTTAAAAATTTTTGAAAATGATTTACGGATTGGAAATCGAAACCTCAAAATAAATGTAAAAACTCTCATTACAATCAATTGTGGTTTAATCGCATATAAAATAATATTTAAAGTAAGCATGCTTTTCTCGATCTCTTTGTGAATAAATCTTCAGAATGTTTGTCATCTCAACAACTATAAGTGTCATGCAATAGTCTATGAAAAGTGATATATCAGCAAAAACTTCTTCGTACATACCTGCACATCGCCACATGTAAATAGTCCTAGTTTTTGTAGCTTCGCTAGGGTAGCTCTACCTACTCCCGGTAGATCGGACAAGGGCAACTCGACCATATGGTTTTCTACCTCTTCTGGTTTCAAATAAAACTGTCCCTCAGGTTTGGCTTTCCTAGTCGCTAGTCTAGCTTGCAGACGATTTGCTCCGAATCCTTTAAATAATGCACTGTATTTTTGAAAGTTATATAGAGAGATATGGAAATAAGTTTTACAGAAAAATCACTGACAATGTTATAGGAAAATCATACAGTATAGCTTTACATTTTAAAATCATTAAGCATACAGGTTGTAGCATTTTTTCACCTGCAGCATTAATTTTTTTTATTAACTGTGTACTCAATTTGTGTTTAGAAACTCTTGAGTATACTGGTATATGTTTCTCATATATTTAATATCGATTATTTGATAGCATCTTCTTCTTCTTCTTTTGGCATCATAACCCTGGATGGGTCTTTGCCTGTCTGGCTATGTCATTCCATTCAGATCTCTCTTGTGCCCTTCTTCTCCATTGTCTTATGTTCATTATTTTCAGGTCGTCTTCCACGTCATCCAACCATCTCGTTCTGGGCCTTCCTTTTTTTCGTCTTCCTATGGGCTTCCATTGTAACATTTTCTTTGTTGTTTTTGCATCGTTTTGTCTCTGCACATGTCCCAGCCATGACAGTCTTTGACTTTTCACAAATCTTACAATGTCATAACCTTCATTTAACTCATTAACCTCGTCGTTTCTCCTGATTCTCCATGTGCCATCTTCCTCTTGTACCGGGCCATATACTTTCCTCAGTATTTTTCTCTCGAATGTCCTGAGTTGGGCTTCATCTTTTTTCGTCATTACACAAGTTTCACATCCATAGGTTACTACGGGTCTAATCAGTGTTCTGTAGATAGTCATTTTGGTTCTTATTTGATAGCATATTTATGTTATAATTTTTATCAGGATAAAATCTTTCTCGGATAATAAATTACCTAGATAAATGTGTTTCACCCTTGAAACTTCTGATTTGTCTGTTTCGAAAAAGTCTCCTAATTCCGATGTATATTGGGTTCATTATTACTTAAGGGCTTCGATTTCGAGTGCTTGCCTGAATCACTGTCAGGCTAAAAAGCAGGGACTTAGAATTTGGCCTCGGCAGAGGTACGATCTCCTTAGGAAGTCTTTCCAGAGAATCTTCCCTCAATAAAGACACTGTTTTAAGTTAACAGCTAACAATTAGCTTGCTCTACATTAAGCACTAGAACTAGGTTCAGTTTGTTTGCTGATTTTTCGAGTTGTGATGCACAATCATAATTCCTGTTAGGAAGCTGTGCTATCATTAGAAAAAACTCTGGTGGTACCTGTATCCGGAAACCAAGTCCATTAATCGGTATATTCAAGTTATTGCTCTTTGTAGGTATTGTTTTTACACTACACCAATGACTGATGTTTTCTTAGGCTTTATGATACGTGTGAAAGCTTATTTACTTGTGAAACTGCTTCATCTCATGTTTTTACAATTTTAGATTTAGGGTGTACACCGTACAGTTTAAGGTTATCCCCAAGTCTCTCATTTTTTCAAAATGTTGAACAGGATAACGCTTCGCCTCGGCACAGTCCTCTTTTGGTTTTAAATGGTTCTGGGAGATCGCACTTTATATTTGACTTTTCTCATTGCCATTTTAATTTATCCTACCAATTCTTTTGGTATCACAAGGTCGATCATAACCGAGTATAATTGGAGTCTGTATTCATCAGCTGCCTTAAAGTTCAAGAAAATGTAGTGGCAGTATATGTCAAAGTCTGTGGTTTTTTCTAGTATTTGTCCGACAATAACTCCCAAGAGAGAATATTAGAAGAAACCTATATCTAAGGATAATTAAGTAATAAATTACCTAATTCTTGCATGCTGAAAAATCAGCACTATAATCAACACTATAAGACTTATACAGTCATTACTTTACCTGCTGAACAAGGGCAGCCTGTAATAGTCCTAATTTCATTTCTGATGAGCGACGCCCATTCTTCCACTGTCAGTCCTGTTTTCCTTAGAATTTTAGTCACATCCACGTACATTTCATCGCAACTTACTGCTTCTATGTCCAAAGTATAAGAAGCTACGGTTCTGTACAAAGTATGAGATACTTCTTTGATGCCCTACAATTATTTTTCACCTAATTAACTAAGTAATCAATACCAAAAGGAACTTTAGTAGAAAGCAGACATAAAAAACAAATATCAAGAAAATATAAGGATATAAAAATATCACGATTTGTACAGGGCGAGCAAAAACTAGTACAAAAATTTAATTTAATAAATCAAGTTGTCTGCACAAGACATGCACATGTCTAATAACTCTTTCGGCGCAAATAAAGTTAATACAATGACTAATGCTGGAGTCAGTCTCCTACACAGAAAGATCCACTAAATGAAAAAAACGCGGTACAGTAGACTAGCGCGAAGATATATACCATGTTTTCTGTATTTTTAAAATTCAATAAATTAATTGTATTATTTATTTCTTATTTATATTTCAAACAAGTTATATTGTATTACAATATTTTAATAAATTACTGTTTGCTACTAACGGCACCTGGTAACGTATTAACAAAGCATATGTTGCTTACTTTTGACGGACCTGTCAAATTCAGACTCAATATTAAATTAATAATAAAATACAATTAAATATCATTTGATAGTAATTTTAATTATTGTATAAACTAAATAAGATGTTTAAAAATAATAATTGTATTTATATGAAATTATTTCAGAACGAGAAATGTCATAAAAATGTTAACAGGTGATTCAATATTGTTATTAATTGAATGACGTTTATGACTTTTAAATTTTGACAATCGTTCCGAATCGAATCTTTTCTTGACAAATATTCTTTTAATTTTTTACTTCTCATTTAATATCTGTATTTTGTTGGTTATTTTTCTTGCAGTTTTTAATTTAAACCTGCTTAAAGTAAATATTATATGATGACTAGAAACGAATTGATCGAGAGTAGTGAATCGATCCGAAGAACCGCTATTTTATGACGCTACCCGTAACGACGTCATCTTGTGGCATCAGTTCCGTGACGCTCGCCTCAGCATTTTACTATAGAAAAAAAAATATGCCAACAAATAGTAGGCGAGAACCTACCCAAATTAGCATAACGGTAATAGTGGGAGAAAAATATATAGTGTCTCGGAATTTACATACCTGATATCTCGAATAGATAGAGACAACAACACAAATTAACTACGGAAATTAAGCGCAGAATCTATCTGGCAAATCTGGTAAATCAGGCATATTTATTGTGACACTAAATATTGGGTCTATAAAACTCCAATCAAACCAGTGATCACATATGATTCAGACACCTTTTTTTTTTTTCGTCTTTTATGTGGGGGGCGGTCAAAATGTTCGAAACATACCCCGGTTCTAGAAGGTGGGCAGAACTGCCTTCCAGCCTCAGTTATGCAGGATTTCTCTAACGTGGCCACAATGATACCTGAGCCAATACTAGAGTACTATATGCTAAAAACCACCCTCATTAATCATGAATTACCGGCCGGAGCACCCAGATTGGGCACAATGTCGGCAAGGCATTCCCCCAGATCTCTCATTCACTCACGATTCTCACGCATTCTCGCACTTCTTCGCTGAGATTGCTTAATCCATCTCTCCCTCTTTCCCTATGTATTAATGTTCAATCTCGTCACCTCTCACTCTCCCCTATCTTCCCGCGTGATCCTGAAGGTAGGTGTCATATGTCGGTTGGGAATATTTACTATCACAATGAGACAATTTAGGAACTTGGATAATGGACAGCAGACCGCTGCTCCAATTAGTCGCCTTTTACGAAACTGTGAGGACAGCTTCTATTTGAGCGGCCCGCCTCCACATGGTGTGGTTCAGAAACCTATGTATTGATAAAATTCAACAAACCGCAATTAGAAATATTAAAAAGAAAGGTACATACTTTGATATATTTGTGGTGGTTTATGTGAATATGAGATTTGGAGGAGACAACACAATTTCGAATTGTACCAAGCTTACGAATTACAGAGAACCAAATATGGTAAAGTCAATTAACCTTGAAAGACTGATAGATGAGTAATGTGGACCGCATGGAAGCCTTTGAACCAGTAAGAATCATAACTCAACAACACTTGGTGGAAAAGCGATCCAAGGGACAACCAAAAATATGATATAAGGACTAAGTACAGAGGGATCTGAGAGAACATGAAACTAGAGAATGACAGCTATAAATAGGAATGAATGGAGAGGATTAATTCAACTTGGGCTGTGTAGCCGATGGTAGTGATGATTCCTAGAAAACGAACATACACACATCCATATCCGAGCGTAAGCTTGCCTGACCACACTTTCTTGCACAGACCAGTCTTCTATAAGCCAAAGGGTCACGTAAGTGACCCCTCGGTGACCTGACGCGGCGAAGATTGATCGCGGACCGGTATTCTACAAAAATTAAGGTCTATAAGAGGTCTAAGTAAATTATTAATATACCGAGCGTACTATTACTCCAAAATGTCATAGGGAGATATTTTTAACAGAATGTCGTGATCACGTAATGGAAAATTTACATTAAATCAACTAAAAGAGTAATAAAGAATTTAATATATCTACTTTTGATAATCACAAATATAACTTACCTCAAAATCATACGGCAATGTCTTTAATTCAGGACACATTTTAATAGCCTGTCCCAAAAACGTACCATTCTTAATACCAAACTTTCTGGCCTCATAACTGCAGCTGGCTATCTCTGACATGCTGGACTGGGTATCTATTTGGTCCACCCGCGAAGTGACACCTACTGGCAGTCTCTCGGAGTACAATGAAAATTCTTGTTCTCGAGCAGATTTTTGATCTGGCCTCACGTTGGATAGCTGACCATTTCGAGCATGGGTGATAGCTACAGGCTTTCCTTTTAATTCTGGGTGATTGCGAAGTGACACAGAAACGAAGAAGCAATCCATGTCAATATGCATTATTACTGTGGAGGGAACTAATATTGTACCTTCTGAAACTGTAAATGTTATATGTTGTTAAATAATTTTATTTCAGATCAAGAAAGTGAAGAGTTCTATCATAAATGAAATCATTCTATTGGCAAAAAGAAATTAAGAATGTTGATTCATACAAATACCTTGGCATTACAATTAATAAAAACAGCTCATGAAGTTCGTGAGCAGTGAAAACGAATTAGAAAAGGTAAATAGGTAACAAAACAACTAAATAACATACTTTAGAATACACAAATTAGACAAGAAACAAAAATATACAAATCCATAGTACAAAGCATCGCGACGGAGCTGAGGTCTGGCAAATGACTGAATGTTTAAAAAATATTTTTCAATCTTACTTTCAATCGAAACGAGGTTTTAGAGAAGTGGTGCAAACACTATACGACAAAATAAGGAATCACAAGATAACTGAAAGAATGTGTATTGACAATATAATAGATGATACTATTGAAGCCAATAGTTTAATATGAAATGGTCATGCATGAGATATGAATGGAAACATGAGGCCAAAGAAAATGATGAAATGGAAACCAATGCATCCGATGCCTGAGAGGGCAAAAGATGTCAGAAGAAGAAGAAGGAAACCAATGCAGAAGGGAAAAAGAGTACGCCCAAGAAAAATAAGGAAGGATGGCATTAGAAAAGCGATGGACAAATGTACATACTAATGGAGGTGAGATAAAAATTCAATGCTAAAATTGGCAGTGGTACTGAAGAAGACAACATATTTACTAGGGGATCACTACCAGGAGAATTTTACTGTCATCATTGCATGTGGTTATCTTTTAAAGACAAATCACATGCTATGATTTTTCTGACATACATTCTTGAGTTAAGGATGATTTCATGTAATCGAATGAACTATCTTAATAAGTCATCCCAAGAACGAAACTCAAAAATATGGGCAACATCATTTTAGTCATCTACTTTAAAACATATAATACATATCTGAATTGTCAATATGAATAAGTCTAATTTCCGAAGTGGAAATCGAAACAACAAATAAACTTAATTTTTAAACTAAAATTATGGATTATTCCCAAAAAAAATAGTAAAAAGACAACATAAGGACACAATTTTCAGCATAGGAAATAACTGAAAGATTCATAAGATTTTGTGTAGGGAACAACTTTTTAATTGCTATAATACCTTTTTTAAATACCATTAAGCAATAAGATAGAGGATAAAAAAGAAAGAAATGGAAAATCAGTTAAAATTGGTTTTGTCAAAATAACAATTGGATGAGAAATGTGTTTGGAACAAAGAACAAAGAGTTGACTTATGTGAACTCTTCTACAATTCTATCAGTTCTTCCTGAGTCTGGGCATAATAACAAATAACAGGTTATTTGTTGGGAAGTGGTAGATAGAGCTTTCCTTATGACATCTGGAAGAGAACACAGGATGATTATCTTGTCAATAAGGAGATTTAAGGGCATTTACCATGGAACAGAGAAAGAATTTTATTTATATTCTATGGTTTATGTTTCACTATGTTTACTGAAAAATGAGGATAAGCTTAAATTTTAAATACAAAATATATTTTGTACAAATAAACACTAAATTTTATTTGCATCTTCAAATACCAATCCTGATATAGAATTCAAAGAGCACATCAATTATGTATGGGCCTTGTAGGCCCCTGGCTTCTAAAAATCTTGGTTATTTCCCTCCATTTTTTTCGGTCCCTTGCTTTCTCTCTCCAATTTCTCATGCCTATTTCTAACAAGTCTTGTTTTACTGCTTCCAACCACTTCTTCTTTGGACTTCCTCTTCTTTTTTCCCATTTCTCTCCTTCAGTATTGTTTTAACATTTCGATTCTCTGGCATTTGTATAATGTGACCAAGCCATCTAGCTCTTTGGGCTTGCATTTTTGCTGTAATTGCTGGTTTTCCATACATCCTCATTATTTCTTTATTCGTTTGTCTTCTCCAAATATTCCCTGCCATCTTTATTCCTCAGAAGATTTTTCTGAGCATCTTTCTTTCCCAGATCTCTACTTTCTTTTCTTCCTGCTGGTTCATAATCCACATTTCACTGGCAAACATCACTGTGGGTCTGATTACTGTCTCGTAGACTCACAGTTTAGCTGTTCTTGACACATTTTTTGCATTCAGTAATGAATTTAGTGACCCTATCACTCTCCTTCCCTTCATGAATCTTTTGTCAATTTCTTTTTCTTCTTTTCCTGTGTTTGTTATGGTTACGCCTAAGTATTCAAATTCTGACACTTTTTCAAAACTAGAGACAGTCACTGCTCCTTTCATTTTGATATATTTGTTATTATTTCTTATATCGCCTCTCATTTTTTTTTTTTTCACTAGTTATGTAGCTACTTACTGCTCAATAATTATTTAGAAATAAGCATTTGAAGGGATTCTGTTTATCAGTATTTCTGCTAATACTGTTCTATAGTCAAAAATATACCATCTATTGTAACTACTTTATTTGAGGCCAAATTTTATATAAAATCCTAAAACACTAAAGAAAGAATTGGTTTTTCAACTTGTGACATATACAAATATAAACCAACTCATCCAACATAAACCAAGGCATCAGTTGTTCAGCTGTTTCTCATATAGAAACATAAAATTTCCATGGTAAAAAGAGAAAAGTACCTTTACATGAGATTAGTTTTTCTAAACCAGGAAACTTTCCATCTGAGGATTCCCTCATTTGACCAACCAAATGTTTGAATTCTGCACCTAAAGTTGATATCAAATGCAGTCTGGAATTGTTATAAAACTCCTCAAGAAAGTTAGGATCTGAAGCTGTTTTTGTTGGAAATCTATTAATCTGATTGGACAAAGGTAATTTTTCAGATTTAACCTGAGCTGTTGAATTCTGTATTACTACAGAAGAAGTTTCTGCAAATACTGTATTACTTTCAATATTTACAGAATCATTTTCAGATATTGATGCAGATGCTGACATTTTTTCTATGACAGGAAAACCTATTTTTGGCTGTGATTTGCTTTGATTGTTATATAGAAGATATCTACGGTAATCTAACAGTTTTCCAAAGTCTATACTATCTGTTATCCATGCTGGTTTCACTATGGGTGTAGTACCAAGATGTTTAATCTACAATAAAACATATACAAGTGGGTCACATATACAAAAATATAAGATCAAATAAAAATATATTTAAAAGATTTCTGCTTACTTTGACATTTGGTAAATTGGAAGCTATAATATGGGTAGTGCTCGAAACTTGGTACATGTGGAAAACTCCCCCATGTGCTGCCATTAAGTTCTTTAGCTCATCAATTGGAGGTCTAGTTAAACCATTCACATGGATAGATACTCCTTCAAATATATTGGATAGTTTTGTAATGTTGGATCCCTCAAACTGGTTCAGAAGTTTGGCCCTTTTAGCTGCCATATAACCGCCCTAAATGCATTTTAATCTTAAAAAATGTTAAAATGATTCATGTTATATACATGTTTGATACGTGACTATTTCAGAGATAGCTGAAATTATACAGACAGAATATGCATACATGATAGATGAGGGACAAGTGGGATATTAAAGTATTATCAAAGAATATAGACGCTTATTATAAGCGTCTATATTATCTTAATAAATAAAGAATGGTTTCCCTTACCCACTCGTTAAATCCATTATCCTGATCGAATTCTCTAGATTTTTTCTTTTTGTTATCCGTTTCTTCTTTAACTGTACCATCACTTTTGCCGTTCATGGTAAATTTTTCTTAATTTCTGAATATTATTTTTATAAACATAAACATACAAAATACGAATAAGGTTAGGTTTGTACAGTTTGTAGGACATTTTTGACATTTGGTATTTGGTCCCGGTGAAGATAGCCCCAAAAACTGTCAATTAAGTTTCACAGAACGAAAATTGCGTTGGCAATGTTGCCATGTCCTTATAGTGTGTATGTTATATTATATCACAGAATACACCACCCAACTCTAATTTACTCTCTTTTCGTGGATAAAACAATCCTATAAAGGAGCTCTTCAACTTTTGCTTCTTAATAAGAGCTAGATCAGTACCGTTGATTCTGTAAAATTTCTTGATATTTTTTAAACAGCAACCTTTACACTAAAGTTTTTAATATTTCTGTTCTTTGAACATTTTTTTAACTCTTACAAAACTGACTTAGTTCTGTTTTTGATAACTTAACTGAATGTTTTGTACTTTTTAATCTGTATGGTTCATAAATAAAGCGATTTTCTTCACTTCCCTCATATTATTGGTGCATATTGTAAGATGAACTAATGATGTGTATGAATTTAGTACACGAAACGTCTTCAACAAAAAGGATAAAGTGGCTGATATCCTTTCTTTTATTCTCCAACTGTTGACCAACAACCCTCCACGATCTTAGTGAACCACATTTAGTATATATGTTATAGTCAAACCTCGAAACTCCGGTGCTCCTAGGTATGACTAGTCAATGCTCAGGTCTGACTAACGGTCTTAGTCAAACCCTAAATAAATTCTAATTTTCGGCCTTTGACTAAAGAATTTTCGTCAAACCTAGGAGAGACTAATTTGGTCAGAGGCAAACGTCGAAACTTAATTTCATAAGATTGGAGTTTGACCAATATCAAACTCCAATCAGGTATTAAAACATCATAATTGGTTAGTTAGGTTTAATAAGACGTATTTTTTAATTTTAATGTTTATAATTTTTATAGTGTAATTAAAATAAAAAATTAATCTTTATTAAGACATGGTAAGGCATTATGACATTTAAAATTGCACAATACATTAGGCCTTTTACATTTACATAATTTTGAAAAGCATTTATTATTAGGTACAGTAGCATTTTATAAAGCTTGTTCCCCTTAAAATTGGAATTTTTTGCACTGATTGACTATGTTAGTATGGTGATCCCTAGTTTTTTCTCCTATTGAAGTATCTTCTTTCACAGTTGACGATACACGATACTAGTGTGGCCCAAATGCAAGAATAAGACGAGACTTAAACAGTCTTGGTCTTGGTCTTGCGCCAATACACCTGGTCTTGGTCTTGGTCTTGCTATTGCGCTCCCGGTCTTGATCTTGGTCTTGCAGCAAGAGTCTTGCAAGTCTCGCAGTTACCCATTAGCCTATTGCTATTTATTAAACGTTACTTTAAATCTTAGAACAACGTAACAGAGTAGGTACATTTTAAGTTTGAATTAACATAGCCATAATAAAAACGATTTAAGCGATCCGTGCCTATGCTCTAACTGAGCTATCTACCATGTCCCACGGGAGTCAATATGTTTTTAATTAACGTTTACATTTGATAAGCCTACATGTTTTACATGGTTAAAACACAATAAAACCAAAATAATCACATAAACTTGAACTACGCGTTACTTTATATTTGTTACTATCCCATACCCCAAGTGCCAAATACCAAACCGAGAATTAGAGAGTTCAGAATAGAAGTCAACCAAGTCCACTTTTTGTTATTTACGAGTTAACAACGCACTTTTTGGGGTTATTACATCAAATTTTACCAATAAAAACAATATTAATATCTTAGTTACTCCTCGACCTTCCTAAATTTAATATATACTTTTAAAAATGTTAACGGGTAATTTTGTTATGAAATTTTAACTTTAAACCTCTGTAGCTCAAATGTAGATAAAGTGGACTTGGTTCACTTCTATTCTGAACCCTCCAATTATATGTCGTTACTTCGTTACTTTGTACTTCGTTAAAATGGAATTGGCAGGACACGTCGCCAGATTATCAGACAACCGATGAACAAAACGTATTTTAGAGTGAAGACTAAGGCAAGAAGCAATACAGAGCAGAGGACGCCGACTAACTAGATGGACTGACGACCTAAAGCGTGTTATCAATAACTGGATGCAAGCTACACAAGAGAGAGACAGATGGAAAGAGTTGAGGGAGACCTATGTCCAGCAGTGGACGCATACAGGTTGATGATGATGATGGTGATGACTTCGTTACTTTAACTATTTCGGTATTTTGTTTACACGGTAGAGGGCACTATCTGTTATTAATGTACTACCTAAGCTCTGACGTCACAATGGTCGAGGGTTGTAAAAACCTTTCCAAATATTTCTAATTTGTGTGTATTTCTTCCATAAAAAGTTGGAAATATTGGTCTTTTTAATTGTTTTAAGAATAAATAAGAACTTTTGGTTATGGACATTTATTCTGTGCGATTGGTATTATCTGTTGTTTGTGAATTTGTGAGGTAAAAATATCAACGGATTAAGATGTTTACTACGAATGTTCACATTTTAAGGTTATGTTATCATTGAATCAATAAATCATTGAATTTATTTACGAAGTTAAAAAATGTTTAAATTATTGTTTTAATCTTTCTTAGGTAGGTACTAGTGATTTTTTTCATTAAAAGACTAAATATATTCGTTTTCTCGTAGTTTAAATAGTTAATAGTAGTTTATGTTCTCATTAGTGAAAAATTCAGTAATACTGAATATCTTCAACACATGTTTACTAACCAATATATGCCCAGATCTAAAATATAAACTCAAAAACTATTACAACATTCAAAAAATATTTTTTTAAACTCTCATTATGGTAATTTCATAGAAATGTTTCCACAGAATGATATATTACAACTTAAACTACGAGAAAACGAATATCTTTAGTATTTAACAGGATAAAATCACTGGCAACGAAAAAATTATAAAACATTAATTTAAAAATTTTTCAACTTCGTAAATAAATTCAATGATCTATTAATTTATTTAAAAATAACCCTAATACAAACAACAACAAATTACCTTGAATGAAGTAAAAAAATAATTAAAGTTTTAATCACACAATAACATACCTTAAAATATGAATATTCATAGTAAAATATCTTAATACTTTGATATTCTTACCTCACAAATTCACAAACAACAAATATTACCAATCGCACAAAATGTTCACAACCAAAAGTCCTTATTTATTCTTCAAACAATTAGAAAAACCAATATTTATAACTTCTTATGGGACAAATACACACAAATTAGAAATGTTTGGAAAGGTTTTTAAAATATCCGCCCACTGTGACGTCAGACTTAAGTAGTCCATTTATCCCGTTACTTTTGAATATTAGCCGCGCTCTTTCGGCAAATTTTGTTTAACCGAATGATCCATCGCACACTCAGCAGAAACGATGTTTGGTCTTAGCACGTATTAGGCCGATAAGATTTGTGGTATGGATTTCTCCTAACTAAATAAGGAAAAAAATTAAAATACCCTTAACAGTAGGTATGCTAACCTTATTGTATTTTTTATCAGCTAAGATGACATATTTTTAAAAAGTTTCGATACCATATTACTGTCGGCGTCGCAACGCAAGAATATTATTTTGTAACTATGTTCAAAATTTGGACAATTAATTTCAGAGCAAAAAGTCGTCTGATGGGAAAGAATGTACAAAATATTTTATTTTTACGTTGTATAGTAGACTCGCGATTATCCGAGCTAATTGAGACCGCGCATACCTTGGATACCGAAAAGCTCGAATAACGCGGAGATCGGGTATTTGCTTAAAATAGACGAAAAATTCAAAAGTTGTGACGTATGTAATTAGTTTATTATGTACAATTGAAGTATGTAAACCTGTATACAGAGTACATAGTTAAAATATATAGATAGGAAAACATTTACGTTCTGGATCATCTTCATGCTTTAAAAAAGTCTTTGATAGATTTCTGCGTCAACTTCTGGCCTCGTTTTGGCGCTGCGATGTTGCGCCAACGTTGAAGATAAAGGACATAGGTAGGAGTTGACTCTTCCTATTAAGATATTAGTTTTGATTTGTTCAGTTTTAACAAACTCTTTAAATGTAAGTTTATAAACTCTTTAATGTAATGGCATCACATTTCAAGTTGTTAGCTGCAAACTGTGTATAATTTGTTCGTAAACCTTATCTGCTATACGAGATGATACCCTTACATTGAGTCTGGTTTCAAATTCCTTGCGCATACCTTGGATACCGAAAAGCTCGAATAACCCGGAGATCGGGTATTTGCTTAAAATAGACGAAAAATTCAAAAGTTGTGACGTATGTAATTAGTTTATTATGTACAATTGAAGTATGTAAACCTGTATACAGAGTACATAGTTAAAATATATAGATAGGAAAACATTTACGTTCTGGATCATCTTCATGCTTTAAAAAAGTCTTTGATAGATTTCTGCGTCAACTTCTGGCCTCGTTTTGGCGCTGCGATGTTGCGCCAACGTTGAAGATGAAGGACATAGGTAGGAGTTGACTCTTCCTATTAAGATATTAGTTTTGATTTGTTCAGTTTTAATAAACTCTTTAAATGTAAGTTTATAAACTCTTTAATGTAATGGCATCACATTTCAAGTTGTTAGCTCAAGTTGTTAGTCATACGAGATGATACCCTTACATTGAGTCTGGTTTCAAATTCGCTCATTTTAAATTTTTGTTTGGGGTTTCCTTGAAAAGTGTAAAGATATGCAATCAAGCCCAGATAGCCCACAATGATTTCTAACAACTCTTATGAGATTTTAGGCTGGCTGCTCCAGTTACCCCTGTTAATTGAGGTAACTGGACCCACCGTACGTACAATTTTATTATTTATTTAGATTTAGCCATACGGCTCACATTCCCTCTAAGGAGAAAATTCACTCATCCCAGATACCTACGGTATCAAAAAGATTGAACTCTTGATTTGTATTTCTAGATCTCTGTACTTGGTGGTAATATGCGATCTTTTCGTTATATTTAACACGTAAATTATTGGTGTTGGGTATCGCCACATCAATAAGTGTTGTTTGCCTAGTAATTTTATGAGATCCGGTCTATTATGCGCCACTGGTTGGTCTGTAAGCACAGTGCGGTCCCAGTATAGTTTGTAGTTGTCATTTTCAAGCATTCTGTCAGGGACGTATTGATAATAAGGAAGATGGTCGGTTTGGAGAAGTCACAGTTTGTCAGCTAGTTCTTGGTGGATAATCTTTCCTACTGAGTCATGGCGTTCTTTATAATCAGTACCGACAAATGCCTGGCAGCCACCGGTAAGATGTTGGATGGTTTCTTGGGCTTGGCATCCATATCGGCATTTGTCATTTTGGACTTGAGGATCTTTAACAATATATTTCAGGTAATTTTTAGTTGTAATAACCTGATCCTGAATGGCAAGTAGGAAACCCTCAGTCTCAGGAAACATCTTTCCTGATGTCAACCAATAGTTCGACGCTGTATTGTCGACATATTCTTGGCTGATCTCATTGAGATGTCGCCCATGCAGAGGTTTACTCATCCAGGTGCGCATTTTTTCTTGCTGAGTCAGGTGGTTTATGCGCATTTCTTGTTGCCCTCAGTTTAAGCGGCGTTGTATCATCTACTGCGCAAATTGCTCAATCTAAAGTAGATGTCTCAGCCTGTACCTGAAAATAAGTTCTTAAATTAGCAATTTGTTTATCCAATTGCTCAACTATATCCATAAGTCCTCTTTACCCTTGATACCGCGATGATATTTTTGCGCCTTTGTGAGAAGTGTTCTTACTTTCCGCTGAAGACCCTCTATATCCGTTTTTGACCACTTTATAATACTAAATGAGTAGCTCAGCGCGAAACAAGCGTACGTATTTAATGCCTTAAACAAATTTTTACTATTTATTTACTATATATATATATATACAAATTTATTTACTATATACAAGATATGAGCGATTTAGTTGTCTTACTATTCGCACGAACTCCGAAGTTAGTTCAGTTTTCATTTGTTTATGGTAAATTTTCCGCGCTTGTTTTACTCTGAGATATTTGTACATATCATTTTCACCCATTGTCTCGATGTTTTTGGCCATCTTGCATATTGAAACCTCCGGGTGAACCTTTCCTCTGACTATATTTAGTATACGGCAGTTGTCTAGTCCAAAATGCATACTGATATCATTTGAGAAAGTTTCTAGAGTTTTTAGCATCTGATCTAGATGGTTTCGAGTGGAAGCTATTAATTTCAAATCATCCATGTACAACAGATAATTAAGCTTCGCCACAACAGTATTGTTATTTTCGATACTAAATCCTGAGTCAGTGGAGCTTTCAATATTCCCTAGTAGCCATTTTTCCCAAGGTGAAATTCTGTTATTATTCCTTTCGATATTAGTACCCCGTCTTGCTCTGATCTTAATGCCCATAACATTAGCAATTGCTGTTGCTGAATAGTAAATCAGCATATGCATATATTCCAATGTATTAGCTTCCACGATGTAATTGAGTAGGACTTCAGTGTTCACAATTTGTAACAGCGCACCTAGTTTCTTATAAGAGTTTATTTTTGGTAGCGGTGGTCTGCTAAGAGGGTTAGTCCCATTAAACTCTTATACGGCACGTGCCATTTCACTTACCAGGTTATCATGCAACTCGTTATTGTCCTGCTGCGTATTAACAGGTTGAGTTTCTTGTATGAGAGATTCAAGAGTCTGCTCATTAGGGATTTCATTAGGAATTTGATATACAACTAGCTCTGGGTTATGAATCTCCCGTTCGACTTCGCTTTTGATGTTATCGCGTCTAGTCTCTGGGATAAGATTATTTCTTATAAGTACCTGGTATTGATCTGCTATTCTCTGTTCAGATACTTGAATCTCTGGGTACTCCCTGCAAAATTCGGCATACAGATGTTATCGATACCCGATCGTTTCTTGACCGAGGTTCGTCACCTTGTAATAGAAGTGCAAAATGTTTTCGTTTATAGACACAGTTCATTTCATGCGCTGCCTCGGTCGTCCCGCTTGAGTGAGCGCCCGCTGATGTTCCAGCGCAGCACCTTCAGCGAGTATAGCTCCTGCTGTTGTTTGGTCCGCTTGTGGTTCTTCTTGTTGTTGTGCTGTAGCTGATTGTATGACACGGGCCCGCCTCCTCAACACCCTGCCACCGACGTCCCGCATGCTGGCACGTCCAGAGCCGGCTCCAGATGTGCCCTGGCGATCCCCAGGCAGCGACTCTAAACATAAATCATTATTCACCATTTTCATGGGTTTGCATTTTATACCTACTGCCAGGTGTCAGTTTTTGTTCCACGCAAACGACACCCTCTGGGTATCGGTGCTAAGAATACCCAGAAAGCATCCCCCATTCGCAGGGGGCCGCGCCTTATAGAAGAACTGACTTATTTTATTATTACTGTAATACTTTCAATCAAATTAAGGTTTCATACATTTAAATAGTATTAAATAAAGGTCATCTTTTTATACAAATTTTAAACTATTTGTATAAAAACCTGATACAAATAGTTTAAAATTTACTTATACTTTGATCATTAAGTAACTAAAAATTTGAGCCGAACGCAGATTTGTTGTAAAATCATGATCCAATTACCCCACCTTACCTTACTTATAATTATGAATCTTATAGAGAAAGACCCAAAAAATATTTAGATCATTTATATAGTTTTATTAAAAAATCCTTTATAAAAGGTAAATAATTAAAATACCCTATTGGGCTACATAATCTAACGTTTTCGGACTAAAGAGTCCATCATCGGTGTAATATTACCAGGTGTAAATTTTTTGATTCATGGTTTATAGCCAACTATAGGAATTTCATTTTCCTTGTGGATTTATAGAGTTTTTCCTAAAACTACTCCGAACTTTAATTTAATAATAATACATTATTACTGACGGCCGAAAGTCACTGAAACTTCTATAATGTTTATTTTAATAAGTTGCAGGGGTGACAAAGAAGAGAAAATTTAGTGTGATTTTTAATTTCAAATATCTCATTCAAAAAAACTTTTTGTTTATTCTAAGGGACTTTCGATCCTTGGTAATAATATAATCTTTCATTCTGCGTTTAAATTTTTCAAAAATATTTGTTAGTTTTCTCAGGATTCGAAAAAAATGAACGCATTTAAAAAGCATTTTGCGCGAAATTTTGCGCCTACGCTCTTAAGTGTTTAGTAATGTTAATAACGATTCTTAGAAAATAAATATTTTATTAACGTTTTAGTTAAAATTATATTTAAAATTATGCGTGTCTAATATTTAAAACAGGCGGCAACTTAGTAGATATTTGTATTTTTAGGATTCAAACTTATTCTGAAATTACATACATCCCCCTTTACTTTACCGAAACTTTTTTTAATTCATCATGATATTACATATCTAAAAATATTTAAGTTGACATTGAAGTTTCTTGGACAACGTATTAAATTTTCCGATATTTCTTACAACTTAAATACCATATCGATTAGCTCCAATACGCATACTTATTTCCAAGAGGAATTTCCCTTTTGTATATACGCATCTCCAGAAAAAGGAGACCATCAAATACATATAACAATGAGTAAAGAAAAGACAAAAGAAGGTTTACTATGCGCAGTGGTTGCTTTGTGTTCTCGAGAAAGAGACAAATAAACATGTGCGTTCCGATAAAGAGAGAGAAAGAACCTCAACGCTGCCATTTCTACAAGTGTAACAGTAAAACTGACGATTTTTACATCACTGCTCTCATATTCTACTTACTTTTTCTTAGATTTTTTCATATGTATATTTCGTTAAACCATCTTTTTATTTTGATATTCTGCAAGTACGTTAAAATCATCTGAGTTACATACCTCATATTATTGTTAATAATATATTTATCTGAACTTTATGAACTTGTTTGTATAGTATTTATCCAAGTATTTTTTTAAATAATAATTTCTGGCACATTTATTACGCTTTTACCTCTTTGTTAATGTCTACGTTTCACATTAATATAATATATCAAAGTTCTTTCTTTCTTTGCAATTATAGATTTGACCTGTTTTGGTTACCTAGTTCTTGTTAAAAAGTTCATTTAAAAACTATTTTTTTTCAAATCCCAATTTTTTCTGTATTTGTTTCCTTTTACTTATTTTTGTAAAGTTTAATATTTTGAACTTCTAAAGCGTTATATTTTTATTTGTTTTGTTTTCTGTTGAATTTTATTAAAATAAAATAAATTTGATGTGTTAATAAAAATAAATCGAATATATTTATTTACTTATTTTTTAATCTATAGAAAATACTGATTTTTTATAATAGGAATTTTAGGAATTTAGGTCCTTAGGTGTCCAAAAACTAAATATTTTTCAGAATATGAATCGTGGCACCACTGTAGGGCATCGACAGAAGTAGAAAACCAAAATGGCGAAAAACAAGTGATCGTATTTTGTCCACCTTCGGCCAAAAAAGTGTTAAATTTTCATCTGAAAATTGAAGATAATGATGCAAAAGTGCGATTGGACGTAAACATTGACGAATTTAGTTGTTTTTATTTTGTCTTGTCTTTTTTGTTGTATTCAACTGAGGATTATGTATGTTGTGAGTGGCCCTCTGTAGAAGTGCTGTTCTCAGTTTTTTTTCGAATCCTTCTTTCCAGAAAATATGAATACTGGTGTTACGGGCGAAAATATTTACGACTTTAATTCGGAAGAAAATGCTGCAAAATGGAAAGGTCTCTTGACTGCTGCATTAAAAAAAGTAAGCATTGATTTGTTGAATGTCTATTGAGTTAGAAGATTTACTTTATTAACATAAACGGTACACACTTTATAAACAAATTATAGATTTGATAGATATTTATTTGATTATAACTTCACTTTTACATCGATTATATTTCTGTTGCTGAAAATATTAATTATAATTAGTAAATATTCTGCTAATAAGTAATCATTCTAATGTAATCAATGACCAATGTAAATTATTTTAAAAGTGAAAATATTTAATAATGCTCAAAAATCAAGGTAAATGTTTATCTCGAGCTCAAAATTTTGATTATTTAAAGACAATTTGTTATTTTTATATCCCCTACATAGATTAGATGAATCAAATTTATTTATATTCTATTACTTTCCTATTAACTTAACTTCCCTGACTTTATATTTTTGATAAAATTACTCATAATTAAATCAGCTGTTACTAGTATGATACAAAAGGTACATTGCTTGCAAACAAGATATAGGAATAGGATCCTGTAACTTCCCTATTTAGTTATCCAAGGACATACCCAGATCTGTTGACAATGAATATTTTATTCCAAGTGTATTCTTAAAACAATGAAAAGTGTCAGTGTCATTAGATTTTTGCTTTTTTCATTAGGCTCTGATTGTGTACTCTTAGTAATTCAAGTTTACTTCAATAACAAACAAACAATATTGCAGCATGATTTTTTTTTAAGTTTGTAGATTAGAAATTAGATCTTCTTTTATAACCTTTTTTGGGAATATTACCCACCAAAGGAAAATATTTCTTATTTTATTTGACAGAAAACTAAGCAAAAATCTATTAACAAAAAACTTCTGTATCAGACACATCAATTCTTAACTGACATTAAAGCTATCATTCATTACATTATGTCATCTTCATTCAACCTATCTTACTTTTAACTTACTAATGTTTGGTTGATACAGGTAATGATATGTATTTTTTTATATAAAAATGATCTCAAGGTTTAAGTAATGTTAATTCACTTTACAGCATATATTGGCTAAGCTTCTAGTATCCGGTTTTCTTCAATGTTCTTCTCTTAGTGTGTCCAGTTATGTTTAGTATTTTTGTTGTCAACCTACTGACTTACAACATTAATGTGGCTATAAGTGTATGTGCTTGGTTGTACAGTGCCTTACAGTCAAAGTCAAAATTTGATGAACATCAAAAATAATTACTAAATTTACTAGACAGTTGGGACTGAGTTCAGTGAACATAGTCTAAAAGACATTGACAAGGAAGTAACAGTATTAATAAAACTGTCAATATAATTAATAATTAGTTATTATTTACAGTACACAACAGGCTTTGTAGGCCTACAACAATTAATAATTAATAGCAAATAGAATATTACATGTGAGAACTCAGTGATTGACAAGGGAAATTGATTTTCCTAGATGAAATGGAGGAATCATGGCAAGAAAAATAAAAAATGATAGAATAAGTGAGATATTTAGCAAAAGGGCAAAGGAAAAGATGTAACATCTTAACTTAAAACTTTAAACAGAAACTACTGATATAGATTAAGGTTCGAATATACTTAGAACAAAAAACAAAGAAAGTTTTTAAATATGGCAACTATTGAAATAAAAGTGACAAGATAACATCCAGGAAAAAATGGAAACTAACATCATCATCGCTCCCTTTGCCTTTATCCCTATTTGATGGTGGCTTCCCTAATTACATTTCTCCATAGGTTTCTATCTTGGGTCATACCAATATCAATCCCCTTTACTGAAAAGCACCAGGGAATGTTTGCCTTCTATTTTCCCTGTTATCTGAACACTGATGAGAATAAATAAGGACTAAGCACTGAGCCATGATGCAATCCTACTCTTAAATGAAATTTATCTAACTCTTCCACACCTGTCCTGACACAAGTTGTAACTCCATACATGTCTCATACAATCTTCATAAACTCACCAGGAACTCCTTTCTTAATGGTATTAAATAATACCATTAGAGTTAATAATATAATAAGAAGGTATTTATAAAATAAAATCAAAGAACAAATGAAGTCTTTAGAAAGAACAATATCCAGAATCTTAATTTTAAACCTCAAACAGAAATTATTAACTTGGATTATGGTTAAAATGAGCACAGAGCTAATAGCAAAATTTTTTAGATATAGCAATGTTGCAATATAAGATACCATATGACATCTAGAAAAGATTTGGAGATAAACAAATAGAGGAAGTAAGAAAATAAAAAGGGAATATAAAATTAATAGAAGAAAAGGACAATTGTAAGATAAAAAAAACCATAAAAGAAACTAAAATCATCAACGAAATATAAAAAAAAACAATGGAATCATTATTGTAATCCATTGTCTAAAAAGGTACAAGGGTATCACATGATAATAATTATATATTGATATAAACTGATTTTATATTTATATAGACCCACATTAAGCAATAATTTGATATAAAATCTCATAATACTTATGTTAAGTAACAGATACTGTTCTTTTCCAGTCTAGCAGTTCCTATTTTTAAAAGTAATAATTACTCACTTTTCTTAGAATTGCTTTTGTTTCTCAAATTGCAATAATCTTTATGTCTCTGTTAAATTATCCATGTCAGCAAGTCATTACATTATTATTGATCATAACATTGTTATTTAGAGATGAGTAATCTACAAGGAATTGTTAATTATTTGTTTAGTTTCAATGAGAACAAATAACTGAAATTTTAAATCTTTTATAGAGTTCTTTATAATAGTCCCAAAGGTTTTTTACATATTACTGAAATAATAATTTTATAGTTAGTCACAGTTTGTATCATGCAGCAGAATATCATTTTCACAATGTACCAAGTGACTATAATATCATTAAGTAGTGATTGGATTCGGATGTTTGAGAATACTGTATGGATTGTGAGTTCCCAACAGACGAGTTGGCCTTGATCTTTTAGAAATAAAGAAACAGTAGAAGTAGTTAGGGCCTTTTTTAGCCGACATTTGTCATTGAGTTGAAGAAACAATAATATAAGTATGGACTACAATTAGCTAAAATCCTAATGATCTATTTTCAAAATAAGTCAAGCACTGAATATCAAAAAATGGATTCTGTAGCTGTTTTTGAAGAATGACTTACAGTTTATTCATTTTACATATTCCCAACTGTAAACAGTGTCACATGAAGCCAAATAGGATCATACTGAGGTGTATCATATGATTTTTAAAAATATTTACTTCTTGAAACTAAGAATGTAAGAATTTCTTCAAGTTTAATGTTCTATTGAAGAAAAATGTGCTAAAATAAAATAATTATTAACTAAGATATGCATAACAAAGTATTTTGAATAAAGTAGCATCATCATAAGTTTTTGAAAACATAAAAATATACTTTAAATCATTCAGAGTCTGAGGAGCTATATGTGCTGCTTTCTTCATCTGGATTTATTATTATTGGTTTGATATAGGTTGTCCTATTATGTTGTCCAACTTCCACATTTTGGACTAGACTTTTTGTTTAACATGTTGCACACATTTATGCCATGTAGTTGAAGTAATAGATGCGGCTAATAGATGCTATATTGGGCTTAATCTCCATTTTAAATCTATAGTTATATCAAGAAATACAAAAGTAAAACTCTACAAAACAATAATACGCCCAGTCCTAACATATGGTTCAGAAACCTGGACTTTAACAAAAAGCAATGAAAACATGTTAGGATGTTTCGAAAGAAAAATACTAAGGCGCATCTATGGAGCGGTAAATGAAAATGGTGTCTGGAGAAGACGATACAACTTCGAACTCTATAGGATATACCAGGAACCAGATATCGTAAAACACATAAAGATAGGACGTCTGAGGTGGGTAGGCCATGTTATGCGGATGGAGCAAACCGACCCAGCTAGAAAAACGCTCCTTGATAGACCTATTGGTCAAAGAAGAAGAGGAAGACCCAGAACAAGATTCCTAGATAACATCGATGAAGACATGAGAAATATGGAAATACGTGCTTGGCGGAGGAAGGCGATGGATAGGGACGACTGGAGAAAAATTCTTGGGGAGGCTAGGACCCACACAGGGTTGTAAAGCCAAAATGATGATGATGATGAGTTGAAGTAATATTATTAATTGCATAATAAAAAATATTTTTCATGTCTGCAAATTTAGAAGCATTGTTTCTTGCTGCTACATAATTTTTTACTTCTGCTCAGATGAGTTCAATTGGATTGAGCTCACTATTGTATGGAGGCAGCCTTAAAACTACTTTGTTTTGGCTTTTTGTCATCTCATCAGTGATTTATTTGATATATTGTCCCTTATGTTGTTTAACAATATACACAGTTTCTTTTTTAACATTGACTCTTCAAAAGCGATATTTTTTTATTTTTGTGAACCAGTTTGCAAAAGATTTCCACTCCATCTGTTCATGGTAGTCCCCACTTTTTTTTTATTAAAACACCCATAGTGCTTCTGGAACAAACCCATCTTCATTGCCAATGTGACAAATTATTAGTCTCTTTCCTTTTCCTGAAAATTTGCTTATATCAAAATTTACTTGAAGTGAAAAAGCAAATATAACATTTACCTACAGGATTTTTTAAACCCGTAAAATAAACCCATAAAAAGTCTATCTAAAAACGCTTGTTTATAAGATGTTACTGAATTGTCTACCTATATATTGGATTTGGTGTGACCAACATTTAGCCAAGTCTTGTCTAATTAATAAATTTTGCTGTTTTCAATTCTGTAGGACTTTATTTTGTTGTAGAAATTCTCGTCTCCACAAGACAATTTCATCCCTGCCCATCAAAATGCTGTTTTGTTGACAATGTAGAAACTTGAAATTTATTTTTTTATTAATTTAAAAAATGTTCTTTTGAAATTAGGCAAAACAGGATCTGCATTAACAATCCTCAGAACTTTATCTATTGTGAAATTCATCAAGCGAGTTAATACTTTTATGATGCTCAATTGGTTTTGGTGTTGACAATGTTCCTGTATTTTCATATTCTGGAATCATATTTTGTACACCATGGGTACACACTCCTAAAAAGTAGATAGAAAGTAACAATACTTATTAAATAAAGTGAAAACATGCATTCTAAAATAATGTAGAAACAATATCAGTGCCTGTTTTATCTGCTAATCTTTCATTTCCGTTTCAAATACATTTGTGATCATTTCCTTCGTTTTAATGTCAAAATGTCCCATTTTCAGTCTTTTTTTGGGTGGACTGAGGGTTACACTTATCTCAAGGAGTTTGTCTGCAGTATCAGTTCTTGACATTTTTTTTGTTCTATTTATCTCAAGTAAGTTGATTAAGAGAAGTTCAAAGTAGCCTAGAGGAAAATAATATGTATTAATATTAATATTGTATTAATATTTTGAAAAAGAGTAGGTAATTTGGTCTTTTCAGAAATTATTTTATTTATACTGTCCAAATAGTTTCACCTATATATGCCTGGCAGATTAAGTGTATGACCCAAGTGCGATTGAATTAATGCTGCAATCTTTTTTGCACAATTCTCTACTTCTTTATTGCTAATGTTAGTACTTTCAACAGCTTTATGTAGTTATGTCTGTAGTTACTTTATAATGTCCAAAATGGAAATTAAAATGTCAATAAACTTCTTTTAAACTTCAATTGTGGCTTATTTCCATTAAAATAGTAATTACTTTAAGATGCCACAAGAAAATAGCTTCACAACAATATTAAAAAACTGTTATGGGTCCAGAGTATTCTACAGTTTTCCACATTTTCTGGCAATTTTTTTGCATAAAAAGAGTGGTTTTCTCTTTTACTATCTCAAAGCAGATGTTACAAAAAAATACAGGGCAAATCTTGGAAAAACTTTCCATAAAACGAGAATTTTTGTTTAAAATAAGGTCTTCATTCATTTAAAATCAAAATAAAATATATAAATATTTAATCACAAAGGTTACAGCTAGTTTGGATCACAAAAGTTCATGAAATGAATTTTTTAGAGAAGAACAAATTACAATCTAAAAAGCTAATTCCTGTTCCTCAGAAAACTTTAGTTATATACCTATAGTTGTAGATCTTTTTATTTATTACCTATGTTATACTCCATTCCACGAATATATGACTGTTTTAGGTATTGATTTAAGTGATCCAATGTGCTGAATTGTACAATAGTAAATTCTCCCCATTTTTAAAATACTGTTATAACAGATATAAATCTTAGATTTAAATATGAAGTCATGATATAAATATAGAGTTGATAGTTTATAGAATAGATGTAATTCAGATTTTGAATTATATAATTACTATCATTGAGTTTAGTATTGTAAACAAGTTGGTTTTTGAATTAAGTGATTTAAACGAAGTGTAACAATATTTAAGCGATTAAATAGTGTAATTTATTTAGTCGAATATTCAATTAGTATTAAAAAACAAACAAACTTACTTATTCTCTTATTCTCCTAATCTCCTAAAACTATCATCAACCATCAGATTCACAGGTTCGGATGGTAAATTATGACAGGATTAACTGCTTCGATGCCACCTTCATGGATTCACCATTCTTCAATTATGTCTTCACATTTTTTTACACTTTTTTCCCAAATTTCAGAAGTGGCAATATCCAATGCTTGTTGCCATGTTTCCAAAACTGACTCGTCACTGTAACCCTTGTATCCAATATGGTTATCATAATATGTTTTGCATATAACACACGATGTCCAAAGCTATGTATAATTTCGTCTACTATATATATAATATATATATATATATATATATATATATATATATATATATATATATATATATATATATATATATATATATATATATATATTTGGTTGTGCATGACTTTTAGCTAACGTTAGTAATTGAGGCTTAAAATAGTATTGAAGAAATGTAATATTTTTATTCTTTAACCATTCTTTTATTTTATCTACGGTCCAGGTGTTTGTTGGTTGCTTATTTAAAATTTCCGAATGTTACGCAACATTATCCAGTACTATAACGGATGGTTCATGTAAACTTGGCAACAGTTTTTCTTTCAACCATTTCATAAACATCTCCGTATTCATATTGTCATGATAATCAGCTGATTTTGGTTTTGATGAAAACACAAGATCTGCTCCCTCAATAAAACCATGTTTTCCACCTGCATGCACTATAATATATCTCTTTCCCCCGTTATTGATGTGTTTTATGGATTTTATACTCTCGTCCTGCCAAATTCGTTTGATACCGCCTTTAGCAAAAATCCATGTTTTGTCTAAATAAACGAAGAAAGAATATTCTTTTTTAAATTTGTTATAATTTCTTAACAATTCTATTCTTTTGTGAACGACACTAGCTCTTTCACACAAAGCCTTTCTATTGTCTTCCTTTTTGAACTTAATCTGTCTTAAAACTCTTCAGACTTGTTCTGGAAATTTCAAATATATACTGAATCTAAAGAAACATATTCTTTCTTTTCGCGCATTTTATATATTGTCTCACGGATTTCAAATTTGCAACCTTTAGGAGGATCTATAGTCTTTGGTTGTTGGTGAAATTTATATTGTGTGGCATTTTGTTCACTTTGTCCACTTTTTTTGCTTTTTGCAAATCCGACTTTAATTTTGTTTCACTAATACATAGTGCATCACATACACATTTATGTATGGACTGTACTGGTCGCAAATGGCCGCCGTTGGTTTTCTCAGCAGTAAAATAAGAAAGTACATTAAATATAAAGTTGTCTACATCTAAAACACGTCTCGGCATTTTTGGCTTCAATAAACAAATACACTACACTAAACTCTCTCTCTTAACGGACACCTCTCTTCACCGGACACCTCTATACAGACGGTTTTTAAAACTAACATCAGTCGACGATATATGGAACTGTAGGTAAATTTTCGTTACTTTTTAATATCTGTAACGACTCAGTACTTTAACTATCAGTAGCCGGTATGTTATACCCGTTACTTTCGGAACTTTTAAAGTACATCCACTCAAAGCAAACAAATATTTAAAACTAACAAAGTGAAATATTAGATTCTCTTTCTGGTTTCGGAACCATCGTTCTGCCAATTTCTTTTCATTTATATTAAAAATAGTATATTTCTTTTTATTACAGTTGTAGTACCTAATAAAGTAATACAAAAGTGTAATATCAAAGAAAACCGGCACGCCTCTTTGGTGTTTACATTTCACGGAAACCCAACCCAAATGTCTGATGAACACATTTGGCTTCATAGACGTCATTGTATTTATTTGTAGGAGCGTTTGCCCAAAAATTTTTGTTATTTTCGGATTAAATTTCACAATAAATTTTGCGTCTATCTGAACATCTATTAACTGAAATAATTTTAGTTTAGATGTCATACTAACAGTAGATCCTTTTTATTGGAATAATGATTAGACCAATTTACTTCATACTTCTACTTGCACAGTAAAATATTCGTTGTCGCAATAATCCAAAACAGTCGTATATTCGTGGAATAACCTATAACCCTTTTGCATTAATATTATTTTGATGGGAAGTCTAGTTTCACTGAATATCATTCCCCCACTGGTTACAATTCATCCCATTGCATCCCTTGTTACTGGATTGAGTTAAATTCATTCTTCCTGTTATTAGCATAATATTTTCTTCCGTTTCCATGTTGTTATTAACTTTTTCCTTCTAAAAAATTATCTGCACTGATCTCATACATCTTAAAAATATAGGTAAGGTAAGGTAGGTACTTAGACTTACTGGTATTATCTTGCAATACTTAGTAAATTTCAGCACTTACTAAGAAATGTTTAACACAATGTCATTTTAATTGAATTGAAATAGATGAGTTGCTAATTCTAGTAACCAAAGGTAATACAAACACAAGTTGATATGGGAAATTTCTTTATTATTTTTGCGCCACATTCTGAATATACAATTTTAAAAGTAGTTGTACTTATCAATGTACCTATAAAAGTAATTATAATTAGATAATTTAAATAATATAATTACGAAGTACAATTCCTTCATAGGTTTTAATCCAATTACAATTTACTTTGAGAAAAAAGTACTAAAATACAATTATAATTACACAAAAAAGTAATTGTAATTATTAATTACTTTTTAAGTAGGATTTACCCAGCTCTGGTAGCTTTCAGGGATGTAGGGAAGCTAGAGATTTTTTTTAAATTACCTTATGGTAAAAATAGTGATATCAAAGTCATAATACTTTACCAAAACTTAGTTGAAAAATATTGTATTCTAAAGTTTCAATTATTATAGAACACTTCTTTTATTTTAGGTTTTAGAGCAAGTGCACCCTTCATTAGGTGCAAGAGAAGAAGCTTTAGAATATGTGGAAAGCCTATGCTTGCGTCTTCTTGGGATGCTGTGTGCCAAACCAAGTCCTCACACAGTTCAGGTAAAATTATGCCATGTTTTTTGTTCATTCGTCAATAAACCAAAGTGATAAGTAATTGACTCTATTTATTATTTAAATGTTTTATTGAGGTAATTCTAACATTTTAAGAATTTTTAGGCCAGGAAAATTATTTATATTTCGGTTTTTGTTTGTTTAGGATGTTGAAGATCGGGTAACTAGTACTTTTCCCACACCAATTGATAAATGGGCACTAAAAGAAGCCCAAGAAGCACTTGAAAGAGGAAAGAAAAAGTCAGTATTACAGCTGCCTGTTGATAAAATCCATTCTTTATTACAAAAAGTAAGTATACCATCTTTTTTTATGCAATATATTAGATGTTGGTACATAACTAAGCAGAAATTGACTTAAAAATCTGTGTTTTAGGAACTTTTGCTCTACAAAGTTGATTCCACAGTGTCTTTATTTCTGGTGGCAGTTTTAGAATACATCTCAGCTGATATTCTAAAATTGGTTGGGAACTATGCAAAGAACATAAAGCATGTAGAGATTACTTATCAAGATGTGCAGATATCTATGAAGGTAGACAAAGTAAGTGGAGCTTGTGTTCTTAAACATTGTTTTTTCTGATAGAATCTTAGAGGATAATCATATAAGGGAACATTTATTAGTTAAAAACTGTGTTTACTTCAATAACCAAAAATGTTGATAATTTTTTTTCTTGTTAAAGAAGCTGTAGATCTTCAAAAATAGCAGTAAAATTGTAAAATTATGTTTAGTTATGTATAAAATTATTTAAATGTACCGGAGTGAAAATATTAAATTTTACATAAGGTTGTGAATCGAAATCAATAAGCCCACTCAACATAGGGCTTCTATTTCTTCTCTTGGCACTGCAACCCTTTGATTCTACCTTGTCTGATACTTTCCTTGTTCACTGCGTGATGTTCATGGTTTTAAGTTTCTCTTCCACATCATCAAGCCATCTTTTACTGGGTGGGCCGTCCTCTTGTTCTGTTTACTTGAGGTTTGTGTATGGACAAGCCAATCTGATATTGTGAGTCTACAAATCTAACAATGTCTATCGGTACAATCTGTAGGTCTAAATATTTTTTTTAGTATTTTACTCTCAAAGATTCGAGAATCCATGTTTCACATCCCTATGTGACCACTGGCCTAATAATTGTTTTTTATGATTCTTCTTCACTTAGACTGTCGATGCAGTAATTTCCTTTTAATTAAGTATATGTATGTATAAAAGTACTTGAGCACTAAAAGCGCTGTCATGTATTATTGAGCCCAGGTAGGGAACACTGGAGGCACATTTATAGGTATGATTCTCTATGTTTAGGTTCTTATGTCTATTAGATTTGGTGCACTCCATATATTTTGTTTTCCTTTCGTTAGTATTCAATCTGATAATTAGCTTAATTAGCTAAATTCAATTCAGTTAATTTGTACTCTAAAAGAAAGTCATTGCAGATGAAATGTGAAAAATATAAATCAGGAAGAATTGGGAGAGATGTCTAAACAATGGAGATTCTTTGTTTCTACATAAAGTAAATATATGTAACATTAATAGAGTAGTAGATCTTTGGTTGAACCATATAAAACTGCGTGACCAGATGGTATATTTCCCAGGATACTCCAAAAGGGGCTGGAAATAATTATGAGTCCCCTGATCCAAATATTTACAGCTAGCCGTGCTCTGGAGTACATTCACAAAGCTTGAAGAAGAGCGAGGTTGGCGTTTATTCCTAAACCAGGAAAAACTAATTACACCTTAGCAAAATCATAGAGGCCAGTAAATTTGACTTCATTCGAGTTGAAAACCATGGAAACTACCGTGAATGAATACATCAAGAAAAACAATCTTAATAAAAACTAATGCACCAGCGGTATGGGAGTATCAACCAGAGAAATCTAGTGAAACCACTCTGCACAATCTGGCGTCTGACCTCGAGAGGGGTTTACACCAGAAAGAAGTCACACTTGCTGCATTTTTAGACATCGAAGGTGCATTTGATAATACCTCTATCGAGTCAATATATAGTGCACTAATGCAGGAGAAAATCAACAACACAACGTGCAAGTGGATCATTCAGATGCTTCAGAAGAGAATAATACCCGCAGATAAATATAAAGGTGCCATAAACCTTAGGGCAACTAAGGGGTGCCCTCAAGGGGAGTATTGTCACTAACATTATAGAATATAGTCGCTTACTATCTATTTCAAGGGCTTAGCAGCCAAGGAATCAAGTGGAAATGGTGTCTGAAAGAGAAACTCTCTGTGAATTCTTCTAAAACTAAACTAATAGTCTTTTCTAATAAGAGGAATCTTACTGGACTGAGTGAGCGAAATTATTTGGGGAGGCACGAGAAAGAACTAATGAGGTCAAGTAGTATCTAGGAGTAACCCTGAATTCTAATTCAATTGAATCACTCATATTAATAACGTACCATCAGGGTACGTCTGGAACTGCAGACGAGTTGTAGGTAAAATCTGGGGGCTGAAACCAAACGTAATATGTTGGTTATATACATCAGTACCACACTTCGATGGAAAAAGGTGGCTTTGACCTCTCTCCACCACAGTACAAAGAGAAGCGCTTCTAAATATGACACGAGCTTTGAATAGTACAGAAAGGACGTATTTAGAGACTATCACAGATTTGGAATTATATATTTCGGCGGTAGCCTTTATGACCATTCTGACTTAAAGCAAACAATACTTGAAGACCGGATTATGTATTGAATAGTTACAAAAATACCAATGGGGCTATACTTAAGTAATACATCTTTCAGGTAAACTCAGATATGATGACACCACAACTAATCTTCACTGAGAAGGTTAACACAATTATTATAACATCCAGAGAACAAGAAGTCCTAAACATTAAAGGGGACTTAATATGGTTCGCTGATGGATCTGATACTGCCCATGGTACTGGATCCGGAGAATTTGTTCAAACATGTAATTATAAGAAAAATCTATACCATTACAAAGTGCTAAGTGATATGAAGCAGGAATTCACTAGTCAACTGAGACTTGAATCAGAAGAGATCCTTAAACTACCAATGAAGAAACTGGTGGCCTTCATTTAGGAGCAAGGACTCATTGGAGTTTAATGAAATAAAGAATAGGGTATGGTACAGGCGTGTTGTGAGCAAGTACCAGAGGTTAACTTGTTTCTCCTGAACTAAGAAGAAGCATAGGCTACTAGTACAGATATACTATTATTCAAAATTTTAGAGACGAGCTGTTTTTAGATTATTTTTGACCATCGGCAAATAACATAAAATATACTGTTCACAATTGGGAGATGAAATCTCGACTGCCATATTAAAGGGTATGCCTTCTTTGCAATGTTATAGACTATAGAGAATAACAATCGCAGATGTATTTCTCTTGTTACATAACGATTTATTTATTTCTGAGTTGTAATATTGGCTAGGCCACAGTTAAGTGCTCTAAAAAGCGTTTGTAGTAAAAATAAAAGTAAAAAAATAAACTGCAAGTTTATTATGATAAGGGAAATAGAAAGAGTATAGGCAGCTGAGACGAGACGAAACGAATACTGAAAAGAAAGAAGAAGGGACATATAAAAAACCAACTGCAAGAACTAGAGGAGTATAACACACAAATGTAAACCCGAAACTTCTGCAAGGTTAACCAGAACACAAAGTAATTCAAAACTAGATTATTAATAGAAACAGAACAGGATAGATCATTGGTGATCAAGACCATATACTAGAAAGATAGGCAGAAACTTTTGAGGAGAGACTAAATATAAGAAGTTAGATGAGGTTGCAAGGAGAAATCCAGCATGGATTCAAGAAGAAAGAAAGAAAGATAGTATCTCAACAGAGGAAGAAGTAATAGAAAAATTGAAAGAAAACAAAGCTCCGGAATGAGTTCGCATTCTTTCTGAGCTTTTAAAACATGGCTCAAAAAATCTGACATAGTAGAATTGATTTAGAAGCAGGTAAAACTACCAGAAGACTGAAACATAGATCTAATTGTACCTATTCACAAGAAAGGAGATCAAACAATTTGTGATAATTACAGAAGAATTACCCTCCTAAACGTGACCTACAAAATATTGCCTACATTCTTTACGATCAACTATCGGGATATTGTGAAAACATAATAGGAAAATACCAGTGTGGTTTTCGCAAAGAAAAATCAACTCTCTATCACATATCCCTTTTAAGACAAGCTTTGGAAAAAACATGAGTATGGAATTAATACTCACCATTTGTGTGTGGATTTTAGATGTGCTTATGACAGTGTAGACAGAAACGCACTATACACAGCCATGGCATAATTCAATATCCTAATACCTTTACTAAGCAACCCGCTTAACAGTCAGTAATTTTAGAGTGCAGAATGGAGTATCAAGACGTAGATAGTACTTCGACAGGTAGATAGCCTATCATGCATTATATTCAATATAGCCCTAGGGAAAGCTATGTGGATGACATCGATATCATAGCAAGAAGAAAGGCGGACCTGGTCCAATCGTTCACGGCATTGGAAGCAGCACAGCAAAAAGTATGGGGCTACACGTTCTTATTTTTCTTCTTCCTCTTTATAAGCAATTCTGTTTGTTCATTGGGGGATTAATACCTCTAGATTCTCACTCCATCTTTTGGGCGGTCGTCTGATACATCTGATTATTGACTTATCTCTTGTTATTTTGACGACACGGGTGTCCCCCATTCTGCTTATGTGGTTATTCCATTCTTTTTTTGTATTTAGTGTCTATTCATTTATACACTGTACGTTATATTTTCTTCTAATGTCTTCGGGCTACACGTTAATGCTAGTAGAACTAAGTAAATGAAGGTGATAAATAATAAGCAGAACCCGAAGATCTAGTGGTTGGAACATGTGCTTTCGAAGGAGTAAGAGAGTAAGGCGTGCACGAAAATGGATCATGGCGTAGGCGCTATAATTTTTAGCTTTACCGCCTTTATAGTGAACCTAGTATTGGTAGATCCATCAAAATAAAGAGGCTGCGGTGGCTAGGCCACGTAGAGAGAATGAACGAGATGGAAGCGTCAAAACACATTTATAACCAAAGACCTGATGAGGTGAGGAGAAGAGGCAGGCCCAGAGCACTTTTTGTGGACAACAAAAGGACGAGACAGAAGACAACTTACTAGTGTTAAGAGTACGAAATTGGAAAATCAAGGTGAAAAATAGGAAGGAATAGGCTGATCCTAGAACAGGCCAAAACTCACTATGGGTTGTACAGCCAATGATGATGATTATCATAAAGGTATGCATAGTTCAATCACGCTGAAAATTATGGAAGTGTTTTAAGCAAACTTTGAATCTTTTAAATTTTTATTTGCAAATTTCATCCGAGATTGTATGCTTTCAAATTGAGTTTTTCTTTATGGTTTGATTAGTTTCTTTTAATGCTCAGTATGGGGAATTTTGAAGGAATAAACCTCATGTTTAGTATACCCCTATGAAAATCTATATATATATTACTTTTAATTTAATGTATTATTTAAATAAAGAAATATTACAAACTGTGACATTTATTAGAAAAATACCTAACAAACTGTGACATTTATTAGAAAAATACCTACAATCAAACAGTGCTATATAGAAAAAAAAAATGAGTAGTGAAAATCTACATTCCTTAATTTAATATTTTAAATGAAATATGAAATATTCTTAATACAGTCTATTTGTTCCTATATATGCTTATCTTTTAGAACTAGTGTCTTTTATGAGCGTTATACAAGAATTTTGAAGAGCAGCTGATACAAGCGTTAGATATTTTTTGTTTGCATTTTAACTGGAATTTTTAGTAATTGTCGAGAGTGTTTAAGTGTTATGTTAATTGAGTTAAACTCATACGATCAGCCGAACTGGATTTAGGGGTTCAATTAGTAGCCATTGAGTCTTATCATATTTTGTACGAATGAGAAAAACATAGTATCCAAGAAAGAATATAACGAATTTATTTGATTTAATTGGACTAATTCTTGCCAGTTGGTAGGAAGATTTTCTTTTTACATTTTTTTGCCAAAACATTTTTTTTTCGTTCCTAAAGCCCATAGAGTGTTATTTTATTTTTAATACATCATCCATGTAATCCATCACTACAATTAATCTGTCTTTCATCTTGTTACCATTATTTTACATGACATAGAGGTTAAAATGACATTATTTTTGCAATTTTCAAAACAATAAAAAAATCTGAAATTCTTGTGTTGTAAAACATTGATTGAACAAGCTGATCAAGCAGAGGCTCCAAGTTATTTGGACTCTGCTTCGTCGAAAATAACGGTTACAAAGTAATATGCTGATTTAAACGCTGTCATAAGGCACAAATAATACTAAACGTCTTCCAAATATAGCAGTTGTTATGGTTAATATAAAAAAGTCTACAAAATTGTTTTAGTCGATTGTAAATTGAAGTCGCGTGACATAGCACACTAGCTGAATACATCAGAGAGCAGTGTATTCACGATTCTGCATTGAAATTTGTGTATCCACTATTCTGCTTGCACTATTCAAACAAAAAAAGGCTAGGTCTGGAAATTAACACAGAAAAAAACAAAAATAATGATACAGACGAGAAGAAATATAGTCCTACAAAACATTATACATGAAGATGACATTGAAACGGTTGGAAAGTTTACATACCTGGGAGTAGAAGTATATGCCGATGGACCAGAAGATGGAGAAATACGGAAGAGAATAACGCAGGCAAACAGAGCTTATTTTGCCCTCTCCCATATATTTCGGTCTAAAAATGTCCACCGAAATACAAAGAAGAGAATCTATAAATCCTTAATTCGACCAATAGCATGCTATGGCAGTGAAGCATGGATCTTGAAAAGAAACATCCAAAAACAAACTCGACCGTTTTGCTATATCGTTGCTTAGTGCTTTCAACTCTGTATCTTAAATTCAAACTACATAATACTTCGACTCCCATTTTAAAATAGAGCAATACTTTTTATGCAGCATATTGGATTGAAAATCATTTTACGAATATCATAGGTATTAAATATATATATATATATATATATATATATATATATATATATATATATATATATATATATATATATATATATATATATATATATATATATATATATACAGAATGCAAGTGGGATAAAAATCTCACTGTAACTGAGGATATCGGTCAAAGAGAAATAAAAAATGAAAAAACTCTTTCAATTTTTTAATAGAAAATGTTTCGTGTAGTATTTCTGCACTTCTTCAGTTCTAATGATTGTAAAGTTTATACAAACATTAAAAAATCACAAAAATGATTTGATTGTTTTTTCATTTTGTATTTCTCCTTGACCGTAAATATGATCCATACTATTTTGTAGCGAATAAGAAAAAAATTTGAAGATGTTAGTTTTAGATCGAGTATAAATGTAAGAGGGAGCATTAAATATAAATCAGAAACACAGTTCATACAAAATACTCCTGTATTTATAAATTCATACGGCATTATTCGGATATATGAAAAAATAAAGAAAATATGAATATGAAATTAAATCTTTATCTTATTTGTTAATTTTAATATCTAATATTTCCTTCTTGGACCCTTATAACAGCCCGAACAAGTCTTGACATTGATGTAAAGAAATGTTAAACTTTAAGTTGATTCCAATATTTTAATAATATGAAACGCCGCAGAATAACACAAGTTGTTAGCATTGGGTACTTGTGTTCGAATTCGTCTTTTCAGATGTTCAGTATTCATATTAATTGACGATTTTAGTAGAGGGCGGACGAGTAATATCGTCCTTCAAAAATAACATTGGACTCTATGAATCGCGCAAAATGTAGCACATATTCATCTAAAATTATGCATCTTGCTCCCTTTACATAATCTCCATAGGAAACAAGTCGGTATATGCATTGGAATTCGTATTATCCAAACCATAACTCAGCCTTCTTGATCATAGTTTATTCTTTCCTCCATATCCCAAATGGCAAATCACTCGTTTTGTTTTTTACAAACTCTTTTGCGACCGTCTTATCTGGACCTTAAACCAAATTGCACTCTTTCAACAAAAACACGTTACTCCTATCTGCGTCATTCCAGTTTTCGTATTTTCTTGCAAAAGCAAGATCTAAGATGGCCTACGGGTAGCAGTGGACAAAGGACTGTCTTTTTGAAGGGTAAATTACCTTGTAAGTCATAACGAACTACTTTGACCTTCTGAATGATAAACTAACTAGTCGACGAATTTTATTCAGATATTGTGCCAGCTCAACTGAAGACGTAATTTTTAAAACATAACGGGAGAAAAAATCGATCATTGCGTGCGGTCGTTGTCCTTATTATAATCCTCGCTTCCTAGTGTAGTTTTCGGTTTCGTTAAACCACTGAATGGCTCTTTGGACCGCACAACGATAACACCAAGCGCCTCAGCCGCATATTATTGATTATGACCTCCTTGATCTAAAGCAACCGCTGTCTTTTCAGCGCCCGTCGATGTTTTAACTATTTTATTGCAAGCAAAATAAAAAATTAATACGTTTTAACACTAAAACCGTGTGGTTATTAAAATCAATACTATAATACCATTAAATAATTTCTTGCTAGTTATCAGATAATTTGTTGCTGGTTGTAAAAAAACAACAAATTCACATTGTTTTAAGAAATGTCAAATTAATATACCCATATTAACAAGTACAACAAGATTTCTCTAAATTTATGCATTCCCTCTGAAAATATGGTATATATTTATTTATAAATGTGGAACTAATGAGAATAATTCTTAGTTACATTTTTGGTTTTTAAAGTAGTTACCAAATATAGTTAGGATTGCAAATACATGGATGGCGCAAAAAATGCTCCTGGAAACATTAGTTCCAGGATTTACACAATTTATGTGTAACACGATAATGAAAAATTCTACTTCTCTGAAGATGATGCTGCCTTAGCAGAAGGGTAAAAAAATCGTTGGTCAATTCAATTCTCGATTTTATTATTTTGGATCTTAGTTTTTTCAATTCCATGCAGCTGTCATATCATGTACCTTCACTCAGTGATAGACAAATTACAGGTGAACCAGAATGGGAATAGACTTGAGCTGCACGCAAACCGTTAAAGGGATGCTGAATTCATTTGGGGCGTAAATTATAGGGTTGTCACAGTTTCAAATGTTGTTTACATGGATCATTGTTTATAACGAATTGCATTTAATTATTTAAAATTTGTAAATTTTAAATGGTTGTTTAACAATTTTCGGTTACCTACTACAAATTCTTTATACTATAGAAATAATATAAACAAGCTGTTGTGGCCAGTCTGTAATTTCCGTATTCTTTGAATATTCTTAAAATATTTATATCGTAAAATATTTTCCAAATGTTCAAGTAGTATAAATTCTTTATACTATAGAAATAATCTAAACAATATGTTTTGAGCAGTCTTTAAATTTCGTCTGATTTGTATATTAAAATATTTATATCCAAAAATGTTTTAAATAGTAAATATAAATCTTTTAACAATACAGTAAAATAGAGCAAGCTTTAGTATTAGCTAATTAATGCAATAGGTAATAAAATTATTTCAGTGAAAGTGATAATGAAAAAATAAATGTATTGTGATGGTTTAAAACTGATTAAACTTACCTGAGTACGGTAATTTCCATCGTCTGCCGTACACAATAAAAACACGGATTCATAATAAAAAATAAAATTGAGAATTAAATCAAATCCTCATCGCTGTCGTCTGTGTCTGAGTCTGAAATTATATCTTCGCTATCAGAATCTTCACCTAAACTAATAATACATGATTATATGGCAGCATCAAATAATGGCTCATTTGAAATGAAATCCTCAATAATTTTCACTTTGTCTACAATTTTTTTTCACTCTTCTGCGATTCTATATTTCGAAGAACTCATCCGACAATTTTTGAATAGAATTAAAAGTGCTACCCAAACATACCCAACATACGTTTTGAGTGCTACCCAAACAAGCTCTATCGGGTTTAAATCTGGTGGCATTCAGTTTATATAATTTAATAATGGCATACAGATCTGGTCTGAACATGTTAGTAGGAAAAGGAATATTTCTAGCTTTTAGCCAATCGATCATTTTACTCTTTGTTGATACGGATGTTGGTGCTTTATCTTCTTGAGTATTATAATAAGGTGCATTGTTCATTACGATGATACTGTTGGGAGGTAGATTACTTAAAAAATTTTTTTCCAATCACTTTTTGTAGTTGACAAAATTCATATCATCATGGTAATCACCCGATTTTATTTGGGACTTGCATCTCACATAAGATCAGCCGACAAAACCTGCTTCGTTCCCTGCACCCACAATGATTAAACGTTGGCCATTAGAGACGGGTTTTTTAAGCCCATTGTTCCAACTATTACGCGACTATGGCTTGGAAGTAAATATGTTTCATCAGTAAACACAATAAATCTTTTTTCGTTTCTAAATTGTTTAATCTGTCTTCAATAGTGTAATCGTAGGTGTCTTATATCATGTTTTTTCATCAAAAGTTTTCGATTATATTCTGTTTTTTTTTTTCAGCAAAATCTGAAATTCCGAATTCCAAACTTAGTACACAACATACTATCTTTGCCTCCTTTATAATCAAAATTTTCAACAAATCTCTTACGAATTTTATTTACAGTGGATACTTTTTTTCAGTTATATGAAAATGAATAATTTACCGGAGTAACAGATCTTGTTTAAGTGTTTGGAATTGTATTTTTGAAGATTTTTTCCGCACCTTATTAGAAGTGACAAAATTATATTTCCTACTATAATTTCGCGGCCGTCCTTTGCAATATGTTTGATACACACAGCAACTCCTGAAAGTGCAACCCAAAAATCTCAAATTATTTGATCACTTATTAGCCTATATTTGTCCACTGCTGAACGTCGGCCTCCCGTAAATTTTCCACCTATTTCTATCTGTAGCTTCTTGCATCCAATTTGTGGTAATACGCTTTTTATCATCCATCTATCAAGTGGGTGACTGTCCTTTACTTCGATAAGCCTCTTGTTTTGGTCGCTATTCCAGAATATTTCTGGTCCATCTACCATCCGTCAATCTGGCAACATGTCTAGCCCAAGCCCATTTAGCCATGGCTATTCTTTCAACCGCATCCGTGACTCCTGTTCTTCTTATTTCTAGGTTTGGTACTTTATCTCTGATGGTAATACCTAACATTGATCTTTCCATAGCGTGTTGTGTAACTCCTATTTTAATTATTGTCCTTTTTGTCTTATTGTATTTAGACTTGGTGTTTCTACACCATATGTAAGAACCGGTAAAACACATTGGTTAAAAACCTTTCTTTTTAAACAAATTGGAATATTAGACTTAAAAAAGTTGTTCGATCTACCAAAGGCAGCCCATGTGAGACCAATCCTTTGTATTTCAGTTGTCTGATTATCTCGGCCTAAGCGAATCTCATGCCCTAGATCAGTGGTTCTCAAACTATTTTAGTCGCGGCACCTTTGTAGGGCTAAAAATATTTCGAGGCACACCAACCCTTGAATCCATTGGAGAAACGACAAAAAGTACTATTATTAAAAATTGAGATTTTACACAAAACTTGTCAACGTCGCTTATCGCTTCTACAGTCAGAGTTGCCAGATTAGGGTATTTTCTCCCAATTTTGGGGTAATTTAAAAGCATCTGGGGGAATTTTTATAAGTCGAAATGGTTGGGGAATTTTTTGGGGGGAAAATTGGTGAGGATTTTATGTTTTTAAATGATAACTTAAATTTGCATCATTTAATGAATGAATATAGTATTGAAACATCACTTTTCCTACAATATGTACCAATGTAGTACAGTGTATTCCAGTCTACAGTCTTATCGAATTTATAAAAATTGTAATTATGCTGCAAAATTTTAAATTTACGGGATTTGAGCTTCAATTTGTTGGAATTTCAGTTTCTAAGTAGAAAAGTAGTTTAGAAAATCTCATCTGGCAACTCTATCTACAGTGAAACTATCCACATAAACAGCTAAACGGTTCTCGATCAACTGATCGTTCGGTGCCATAATTTGAAATCCGCTAGCGCGCACAGTATGTTCACTATATTGCTATTCTGATTCACCTATAATTGAATCTGTACAAAATACATTTAACGAATTAGACAGAAAAGCTTGATACACACTCGTATTTGGCGTAGTATACGCAATCTTGTCTAGAAGAAAAAATGTTAGGAAAAGGTGGGTCTCGTAACATGATTCCCCACATTAACAAAGAAAAGCTTCGTTGCGAAGCTGAGTGAAACATGTTTCACACAAGCTATTAACACCATTAGTACCTTATCATTTTTTGTATATTTTTTAAATTATTGAACAATTTGTAAATAAATGTAATGTAATCCAAATGTATACCGTATTTTTGGACAGAGGAAGTATGTTATATAACAAATCATAAGTCTTATGTCACAATGAGAAATATAACAAAGAATCGAATTTTTTACACCTGTGTATATTAACCAAAAAAAAAACAAGAAAAGAGATGGCTATGGAGTGGATCATATAAAAATTCGCTGTTGATAGTGGTGGGTGTCTTACATTTTCAGATAAAAAACGAATTTGATGTTACACCTGTATGTATAAAAACCGCTATCTATATTTATTAAAACTTTTTGCTGTGTTGTTCACTGTCGTGTTCTAATTTCTTTCTATGTACAACTTTTGTTAACCAGATTTAGAGTTTTCAGTTAAGTACTAATTTCTTTAATGCATTGATTTCAATCAAAAGGCATCCTCAATACAAAATATGATAAGATTTGTAGAGATTAGCTTATTATTAAAAATTGCTTTTTGCTTTCCACGCTGCACTTCAGCCCACATCCATGGTACGTAGCATTAATTTTTTTTTAATAAAATTATTCGAATTTTTCGCTTTTACTCAGTTCGAAATTATTTGCACTTTTTGTACTAATTGCAAATTGCGTTTCGAATTTTAGGTTTAATTTGTATGATTATTTAAAAAAAAAACTGGTTATATTTTTAATTACAAAGTTTTTTACCATAAGCATATTGACATGTTTTTTTTAATATTTTAGTTGACTTTATAAAGTCCATTCGTTGCTTCTATAGCGTTAAAAAATAAGTGTAGCGTAAATATAAGTGCAGAAATAACAAGAAGAGTAAATCTTAGTCTTAGCAAAAACTCCGAAATAGAATAATAAATAAATTATAAAAGATAAACCTGCAATAAAAACACTAGCAGACAGCAAGTTAGAAAGCTAGAAGCGAGCATTTTAGTAGCTGGGATGACCGAATAAATATATCTTTATCCTAAGACAAGAAGAAGCATCACAATATGAACAAATAGGATAATCGTATAAGACCATGGTAACCAAAGTGTCAAAAAACAAAAGCCCTAGGAATTCGAAGCCTTTCACTGCCAGAGTAGCATTATCAATTTAAATATCGTCCCCTTCCCTTTCTCGATATAATCGTCACACGTAGGCCGAATGGTCAATGGGATCATTCAGTGTACATAAAGCCGACTAATACAAGTCATTATTTCTTCCACTGTTAGTTACACCACCATCCAGCCCAAACGTTGACAAATTCTCTCATTCAGTGGACTATTTCTTATTCTAACAACCTCAAAAAAAAACTATCCATCTTCATCGAAGAACCGTCCGAGAATGTTACTCCAAGTCCACAATCTCAAACGATTTCTCATCAAAATCCAAATTCTACACGTCCATGTACCTTTAATTGTCATAGACAGAATTAGCAATGTGCTTCGTAAAGAAAGCTTCAGAATTACTTTCCGACCACACTGACAGAACACGGCCAAGAAACGTCCGAATTATTATGTTCTATTGTTATCCATTGTACAACCGTGGCAGTAAGTTGTGAATAAAAGAAGTACCGGTGTGCTGTTCAAAAACAACCTCACTGTAGAAAACGATCTAAGGACAGCAGAGATACAAAAAACAGTGGATATAAGTACCCCTTTTAGACGAAGCAACTGGTGTCGGACACCAGTGTCCGCAATGCAATGTTTTAAATGAACCAGTACAGACGAGCAACTTTTAGTCTCTGACTGCTTTTAGTGGCTCAGTAGTCACCGATGTGTGTCACACCTTCGTCACCAGGCTGGCCACCGGACACCGTATTGTTTTTAGCAGAGTATTGTTTTGAATCGAAGCGTTCACGCGAGCCACACACAGGTGCCTTGTTTTTAGTTTTGTTTTAATAATTTGCTACATGTTAAGTAGGCAAGTTAATGTGCATTTGAATACGGAAAAATTTTTAACTGCTGTTCAAGACGAACCAGTTCTCTGGGACCATAAATTAGAACAATCATCATCATCATCATCATCACTAGCTCGACAACCCTTTTTGGGTCTTGGCCTATTCTAGGATTCTTCTCCATTCTGATCTGTTTTGTGCTTTTTTTCTGCAGTTTTTTATTTTTAAGGTTGTTATATCATTTTCTATTTGTTCTAAGTATCTCAGCTTCGGGCTTCCTCTTGTTCTTTTTCCTACTGGCATCTGTTTGAATATTTTGTTTGGTATTTCGCCCTCTTCCATTCTTTCTACATGTGCTATCCAACGCAGCCGTCCTATTTTAATGAATGTTATAATATCCGGATCCTGGAATATTTTGTATAGTTCAGAGTTGTATCTTCTTTGCCATATTCCGTTTTCTTTTGTGCCCTTATATATGTGTCGCAAGATTTTTCTTTCGAAGGTGGCTAACAACGTTTCCTCTCTTTTAGTGAGTGTTCAGGTTTCTGAGCCGTATGTGAGTACCGGTCTTATTAGGGTTTTATATATTTGGCATAAATTAGAACAATATACCACAAAATAGTTAAAAGAAATGTATAGAAAGAAATATCAAAATTTGAAGATTTTATACAGAAAGGGAGCAAAGAGCTTTTGATAGCTCTGCACTAATGGTGGATGCACCCATTATCTTTTATTTCATTGAGATTCATGTTTAAACTAATGTAATTGTAAATTACTAAATAAAGTAAATGTAAATAAACCATCGGTATCCGCACCAATCGCTTCGTCTGAAAGGGTACTAAGTTATACATAGTAGTATCCAATCCATAATTAGAATAAAACTTTAGTTTTAATTCTAACTATGGATTCGATCATTTCGATAGATATTGCTGACAGGTTACGAAGTAGAAAAGAAGTAGTTTTACATCTTACAATAACCTGTGATGGAACTTTATTGCTGCAAAAATAACAAGAAAGCAATGAAGGAAGAAAAAAGAAAACTCGTATGTATATGGTCGTAATGCAGCCGATTAAAATGATTTAGAGCATGTTTGGAATAGCCTAGTGGTCTAAAAGATGGAGATGTCGGCAAGTGTTGCTCATGCGTGGTATAGCGACCGCATACAGCTGTCATAACCCAAGAAAAAAGGCGGAAATGCATTTGAATTTGACAGCTATAATTGAGCGAAGCAGTTCAGGGACAAATGATTGATGGATTGAAAGATGGCGTGCGTCATCTTTCTTTTTATGACAATAATACAGAATCTAACTAGACGATAGGGAAAATGTATTGAGAAGAATAAAGAGTTGTTAACAAAGCTCATCAGACCTGTTAAACTGTTTGTTCGGGCTGTTAGGCCGTTGTCTTCTGAGATTAGTTCTCGACGTTTCGCCAACACTAGGGGTTGGCATCTTCTGGAGAGGTTAAGCAGTAACATCTCCAGAAAATGCCAACCCCTAGTGTTGGCGAAACTTCGAGAACTAATCTCAGAAGACAACGGCCTAACAGCCCGAACAAACAGTTTAACAGGTTAGACGATGGCCGTGAAAGCCTAACGCAAAGCTCATCAGGTTAATTTTTGATCCACACGTGTAAAAGGGGAGTTCAACATGGATACATAAAATCATACTCGGTTAAAGAAAATAGCTGTACATTGATTATATTTAAACAAGTAAAATAATTTTGAAATATATCTGTTATAACATTTATATTTTCAAAAACAGCCAAACTTACTTTTAGCTTAAGAATACACGTAGTAATGTTCGCACTACTTAGTAAATCTCATAGCTTTCATTGTGTTGCAAGCTGCTTTTTTTGTTTATTTGCACTTGACATAATTTTCCTGTTTTGTTTATGTGCACAACTATTTACATTTTTGTAGCATGTTCTATGTATAAATAAATAAATCAATTACCTGTAACCTGTTTGATGTGTATAAAGCATATCAGGCCTAAAAACAATCATAAATAAAAAACGTTTTGATAAATATATCACTTACTATTTTATCAAACAGGATAACGAAAAATGAGAAATTGAAGTTGATGGTAAGAGGATTGAATTCTGCGGAACAACAAAATACATGCATGTTGTAAAAAAAGAAGTCATAGCTTCCAAGAAGTAAAGATTTTAAATATTTGAAGGTAGTCGTTGAAAAAACACGGGAAAAGACAGATATGCAAAGGGGAATTTACTAAGAATGGGGAATGCAAACTTTAGAAGAAGTTTGGAAGAAGAAAATTTATAAGATCTCTTTGCCTTTATCCCTATGCTGGGTCGGCTTCTCTAATTACATTTCTCCATAAGTTTCTATCTTGGACCACATCAATATCAATTCCCTTTACTGACATGTCCTGCCTAAGCGTCTCCCCAGCTCTTCTTTGGTCTTCCTCTCTTACTCCTTCCATGAACCCGTAGATCAGCAATTGGGTGATTAACGTCTGAACGTTGGATATGACCAAACCATCTTAACTTATGCTCCCTCATTTTGGCATCCATTGGTGTCACTTCTAAACTTCCCCTAATATACTCATTCTTAATGTTATCCCCTTTTGCCCTCTTTCTTTTCAACTGTCCAACATTCAGTTCCATACCAGTTTTATAGAATTTTCCCTTCAGCGTCATTGGAATTTTTTGTCACACAACACATCACTCGCTTCCTTCCTCTTCATCCTTCCAACCCTAATTTTCCTGCATGCATCTTCATCTATTTCCGCATTACTCTGTAATACCGATCCTAGGTACTTCAAATTATTACTTTTCACAATCATTTCACCATCCAAAGATACCATTTTATTTTTAGTAATTTCATTTTTAAATGAACATTCCAAATACTCTGTTTTTGCCCTACTAAGTTTTAAACCTTTTTCCTCAAGAGCTTGTCTCCACTATTCCGGTTTTTGTTTTAAGTCGCTTAACACTACATCATCAGCATGCGTTAAGTATCTGATCCAAAACTAATTAGAATAAATAAGGACTAAGCACCGAGCCCCGGTGCAATCCTACTTTCACATGAAATTTATCAGTCTCTCCCACACGTGTCTTAACACTAGTTGTTACTCCCTCGTGCATGTCTCTTACAATTTTTTATATTTTCACCGAGGATTCCTTTCTTATGGAGTGCCCACCACAGAGTCTCTCGAGAAACTCTATCATATGCTTTCTCAAGATCAGTGAATACCATATGAGCGTTTGTTTCTTTATTTCAGTATTTTTGCATCATATGCCTTATAATTAATCTCTCCCATATTTTCGTGGTGTGACTAAGTAGTGTTATGGCCCTGTAGTTTATCCATTGTTCTATCTCCCTTGTTTTTGTAAACAGGTACTAACACACTGCTTCTCAATTCGCCTGGCATTTGTCCAACTTCTAATATTCTATTAAATATTTAAATATAAAGAAAATTTATAAGGTACCAAGAACGATACCAATAAAGGCAAAAGTAAAGAAGCAAGGTCTTCAGAGACTCAGTAGTTCTTCTCTTCCTCATAGGAAGAGAGAAAGAACCACCAAAAACACTTTGGTAAGTAATATAATAAGGAAAATATAACAATACGACATATAGATCGAATGTACAATAAAGAAAATATGTGGAAAATGAAGTTGTAATAAAATACGTGTAAAATAAAGTGAAACATTGGAAATAATGGAGAAAATTGTGAAAACAGGAAAATACATCGTGTTTTGTTACAAAATTTGAAGCGTTTAGCGTATACAAATGTTTTTTAAATGCCATATGTATTGTAAATGCCATTTGATGCACAAAAAATACCTTTCCAAATTGTTAATTGCAAATATTGGATATTTTTGGCAAAATTCTTCATTTTTTATAAATAAATCAGTTGACACACTCACACAGTACTCACACTCAATCAGTAGAAGCACAAAATGAATTAAGTGTAGTGCAAAAAATACCACCATTATGTCGATAGAAGTACCTGCGAGACGATATCTGAATATTATGAGCTATCCTAGTTAGTAAGACATTACATCTGATTAAGACATAAACATTGTAATACAGGCTCACTAAGGTCAGGTCAGGAAAAGAACCAAGGTGACTGACGTCATCAAAATGATAGCCAGACTAAAATGGAGATGGGCAGGACACGTATCCAGAATAACGGATGGGCGATAGACAAAGAGGTTATTGGAATGGAGACCAAGGGAACCAAGAGAGTCATCGGTCGACCACCTACATGATTGGCTGACGATTTAAGAAGACAAAATAAAAATTGGATGAGAGTGGCGCAAAATAGACGGGGTTGGAAAAACAAGGAAGAGTCCTATGTTCAGCAGGTAACTTTTGAGGCTGGATGATGATGAAGGGTAACTACAAACACCACAATACGCACAAAATGACATACTACAAGAATCATCTTAAGGTACTAGTACAGATTAGAAGGCTAAAAAAGCATATTTAAAAAAAATTCTTAGCAAAGAAAAGATACAAATAATATCTATAGATTCTTAGGACCATACATAGGCAACAGAATAAAGTGGTATCTACAAATAGAAAGGGATTGCAAATGGCACACAAGGAATCAATATTATGAAGACCCTGTCTGAAACATGGTGGAGAGCAGACCCAGTAACATTCTTAAATATTTATAAAGACATATACATACTACGTCTACATTTTGGGCACAGGATAATTCCCAAATTAAAAAAACAACTAAACAAATTATACAGAATGTAGTACCAATCCGATGGATGAATGACAATATACTGGGTGTATATATAGGGTGGATGCTTTAATATCCTCATTTATTTCGTTGTAGATTTTCTCTCACTAGAGCATTATCGTGCAGAAGAATGACACCATATGAGAGCTTCCTTGGACGTTTTCGTCTTATTGCTTGATGGAAATTATTGCTTGTTCAAAGTTTGATTATACAGGTTTACGTTAATATGTACTCTAGGTTCTGTAAACTCTATGACAAAGGGTCCTTCATGGCCGAAAAAATTGGTGCTAATTTTCCGATTAAGTTAAAGTACGACGAAAAAAAAAGGTAGGAGAGGAGCCGGCCGCAAAAAATTATCTTGGTTAAGGAATATTAAAGAATGGACAGGAATACACAATACAGGCGAGCTGTGTCACGCCGCCAAGAACAGAATTCTAGTAATGACATAGTCGCCTATGCACTTTGGTGTATGGCATGTTAAGAAGAAGAAGACGACGAAATCAAGCTCGTCAAAAGGATCCACTTTTGATTATGTAACAAATTTATCACCAGTATCAATTTCGTATACTTTCTTAGCAATTCTTTTATAGTTAATAAGAACCACAAAATAGAAAATATTTTTTTGCTATGACTTTCAAATATGTTATTTGTTTACAATTTAAAACAAATATTAAAATGATTTTAAAAATCCCATACGTTCATACCTCTTATAGCAGCAACACGCTCAAATCTAGCAAAAATTGTCCTGCTTTTGTTTCTTAATTTGTGAGTTTTAAGACAAATATTTTTCTGTCCTGTGATTTAGAACTTGCCGTTTCGACATACTATTTATATTTTTATCACAACATGACAACACTACACTCAAGCGACAGAAATGAGATTTTCCTACTGATTCTATTACAGCACACGTGGTATTCGCGATTTTTGCTTAAAGGTAAGAGAGAATTGGTCTAAAGTTGCCGGCAACGGAGAGCACCGCTACAACCTGGAATTAAATGCCATAAAGCGTATTTATCGACAAAATCACGTCAGCTCAGTCAGTAGATTTACATATTTCATGAAAAATGAATCCCAAAAGTTTTAGTTGTTAGTTTGTTGTACGAGGAAGAGGAACAACAAAGTAAACTTTCAAAAAAGGAAAGTAAAAAATGGATGCATGAAAATTTTAAAAAGCGAAACACGGAAAGTAAATTTGCTACTTTATTTCCTGATTTAATCGATCATCAAGGCAAATTTTATTAATACTTTAGAATGAGTTACGAATAATATCACTCTATTTCGTCGAACCATCGAAAATATTCCATTCCGGATTTTTGGCGCGTTTTGATGTGTTCCGTTTCCGTAAAGTACTCGCTGATTCATTTGAATACACAAAGATATTTGGATCTTTATAGTGAGTTCCGTTGCGGGACGGTCCGGACAAGTGCGCGCTTAGCTAAATTGGGCGAATAATCCTGGGACGCCAAACCAACTCAAAACTGAAATAGCAGTCCCCGTAGATTATATTTCCTGTTTAAAGTCCTCTATGTAATTAAACATCCAAAAGCTCTGCATAGTTACTATTTCCTGCACAAAACTGCCTTCCTTCCATCTAGAATGCACAAATATGTCCGAATTTTAGGCGATAACTATGTTTTCTGTTATTTTCCAGGCTCTTATGGATATGTTTTATCAAGATGAAGGGGGAGGTTCGAGTAATTTAAACGAAACACCGGTGATGCTATCAACAGCGCCCAGGACCAGTCTTACTTATGAAGAAACTGTCAGAGAACTCATCGCTTCTGAAAAAGCTTATCTGAAGGAATTGCACATGTTGATCAAAGTATTTAGGTACATTTTATATTTGTATTTTCTAAAATTATGTTATTAACATTTTACTCATTACAGAGAGGAAATTATTAAATTGAATCCAGGTCCGCAGGATATAGAGAAGATATTTTCAAATATTATGGACATCTATGAATTGACTTACACACTGTCGGGTAGTTTAGAAGATGTTAGGGAAATGGCCCAAGAGAAGATGCCTTATATTGGTAGCTGTTTTGAAGGTTAGTAAAAAATTAAATGCTTATTTCCTAAAAAATTACGAAAACCTTTTAAACCTTTATAAACCTTTAATTTTCTTTACAGAACTTGCAGAAGCAGCAGAATTCGATGTATACATCAAATATGCTAGAGACGTCACATCACCGAGTTGTAGAGAAACTTTGAACACTTTATTGACTAGGCCAGAAGTTCAAAGCTCACTAAACACTGCAGGGCAAGGGATGCCGCTCGCTCTTCGATACTACTTACCAGCATTGCTCATGGGACCTATATGGCATTGTTTTTCGTATTTGGATTATATAACGATATTAAAGGGTTTGACGCCTTCCACCGAGGATAGGGAGACGTTGGCGCAAGTCGAAGGATTGTTGAAGCCCTTACAAATTACGTTAGGTAAGAATATATTTCCCTTCTTCAGATTATTTGATGCTATCAGCGCAAAAGTGGTGTAACCCCGGACTACTTACTTAGGAGATAATAAGGAATTAAAATTTGGGTAAACTGATTTTTAATATAATTTTTTTTGTAAACATTATTTTAATTGTTGCATTTTGATTTATAACAAATACTTTAGAATCTACACTAATTGTATAGTTTTGTGTTAATTAAGCTAATAATTAGAAAAAAAAAATGTGGGTTACACCACTTTTGCACGTATCATATTTTGGTTGTATGTGAAATAATAAACAGGTTACACCACATGAGCACAAGTTTTAGTAGGAAACAATGCAAATAGTACATAGTTATGGTAATTCTTCGTCTGACTCATAATGAAACACTTTATCTTGGACTGTGTTGGAACTATTAAGGCTATTATAGAAAGTATGATGTTCTGGCGGGATGAACTGTAACAATTCAAGAAGGTCTTTTTTCTTTTTTTCTGCAATATTTGGTTTTTCCAAAGCATTTAGTTGTACTACAGTTTCTGACTGCTTTTTCTTCACACTGACTTCTTCAAAGAGGACTTCTTCATTATTTGAGTATTTGTAGAAGATTGAAAATGGATGAAGTTTATCGAATTTTAACCACTGAATTTTCAACCACTCCACTTTCGTTTTACCAACTGAAATTTTTCGATTAGTTTTATTTTTTTCTAGTGATTTGGAAGAGAAAAAAATCACTTGCAGTCAGTTGTATAACTTTAAATGGTTTTTTTTTCAAGCTGTTTTAATTACTTCAATCCAGTTATATGGTACATATATTACCTTAAAGATTTTTTTATTTTTTTTCTATTAGGCCAAAATCTTGGTCACAGTGTAGGTATGAGTGTCCACTGACCAAAAATTTATGGTCTATTTCTTCAATAGTGAACTCCGGATTAGATACCACATACTGGCAAATCAATGACAACTTAATGTTTCTATTTTGCCCCCCACACTGATCGAAGTACATGATTACTTTTTTAGTAGTCACAAAATTAAAAAAAAAAATACATCAAGCAAGATCCTACTTCTTGCGATTCTCGTGAGGCTTCCGACTCGTTCCAAACAAACATGTAGGCATCATCTGTCCCCATGTTGTGAATACCAAAGCAAAAAGTCCATAGCTGTAGGGGTAGGTAAGGTTTTCATCAAGTCAAAAGTTATTACACTGACATTAGTTGATGACTTTGCCAGAGTGGTATCATCTTTTAATACCTGTCTAGATCTGTCTGATTTTTTCTGGTGTAACTCTTTTTCACGTTGCAATTCTTGTTTTAGCTGTTCATTTTCAGCACATTTAATTTTGTTATTAAAGAGATCACATTTTTTGCAAGAGTCACTGATGGGTGCATGAAAGCGTAGGTTACAACATTCATTGAAAGTTTTACGAAAATGAAAGATGAGACAGGTTCATGTGTAGTATCTTTATAAAGAGAATACATTCGTCCAAGGCTCAGATCTGGAGCAAGAAATCTCCTATTCTCACTTTTGTGTCTCGTATAATGAGGTTCATAGACTGGAAACCTGCCAATGAATTCTTTTACCTCTGCGATCTTATTGTATGGTATTTTGTTTACAGAACTTTGTCGACCTTTTTAATCAATAGGTGGAACATGCTGAATAGTTTTATGTTTAGTTTTATGTATAGTGTTATGTTTGCCACTGTAACTAATGAGAACAGTAATGAATTCTGAGTGTCAAAATTGGCCAGTGCGTAAAAGCTTTTGAATATTTCCAGCTCACGTTAAGTTGAGTGGTGTAACGAGGTTACACCACTCTTGCTCTATAGTTTTACTTAATATGAACCGTGCAAAAACAGATTTTTTTGGCGCCATCCGTTGATGGTTATTAAAAGGTGGCTACACTACTGTTGTATTGAAGATCATAATGTAACGAATGTATTTTACAACAAAACAGCATTTTGCAAAAAATGTGGGTTACACCACTTTTGCGCTGATAGCCTCATTTCTCTTATAATGAACTATAGGATTATAATTCCGTATTATAATCTTGGTATCTGGCTTGGTGGAAATAAAACGGAGAACACATTGAATTTTTAACATTTTTTATTTACACTTTTCCAAGTATTCGTTTCGTCCCTGTATATATTGTTAACAACTAAAAACTCTTAAACTACATCTGATCTATATAATTGGCAAGCGAAAACTGAGTCGATTGCTATTTACTACAAATTATATTAATTTTTTTTTGTCGTTCTGATGGTTACTGAATATCAATCGCCAAATCTAGTGAATCTATAATATGTAATTCATATTTCAAAGGAAGAAAGCAACCTTGAGATAAACAGACTGTTAATTTTTATTATTAAAACGTCTTGAAGTGTTTAAAGAATTTATTGTAGAAACATTATATCGATGCTGATCACTATACGTAGGCAAATATACAAAATGCATATTTTGCATACTTTAAGCAAATATCTGAGGATTTTGCATATTTATACAAAAATTGCATAAAATGCATAAACTTCAATTAATATCGAATTGCGGATTTTAACCCATTAGTACCCAGATTATTTTTTCGTAGTTTTTAATGTGATGCTAATATTTTTTTGTGGGCAGTTTTATTAAAAAACATAAAAATAAATGAATTTACGCATTCGGATTTATAAATCACTCAGTATATGATGTTACATATATGTAACGCTAGGAGCTAATGGTTGCAAAACATACAAAATATATTTGTAAACAGTTCTATTTATTTAAAAACTGAAAATAATGAAAAAGGAATTTAAACATTTTGTTTTGTGTGATAGGTAACGAAACAATCAATAATACAGAGACCTAAGTTACATTTTTTACTAATCGTGCGTGTTGAACTTTTGCAAAATCTTCCAGCACAACGTCTTCTTTTGTCGTTTGGAATTTTATCCACTAGGTGTTCCTTCCTATCATATCTAATTTCATCGGCTATTCTTTGCGCATTAGAAGATGGAGATGGAGTCCTGCCAGTGCCTTTGGGAGATGACGAATATTTCTTCAAATAAACTTGCACGATAGCCCTTCGAAAGTATATTTGGGACATCTGAGAGTTGTTTGATTTTCGATACAAACACCACGCGTTATTGACTGAAACATCAAGAAGCCATGTAAACAATGCCCAGTACGATTTTCTGTTTCTAATTTGAATCCCGTACTGTCCAACATTCTGATCCATTCGATCAGTACCACTCATTTTTTTGTTATACTCTGCAAGTACTGCTGGTCTGCTAACAACTATGTATTTTTTCCTTTTGCGAATAACGTCTAACATTTTTTATTGGATTGATGCCATATCTATTTGAAGCAATGCAAACTACGGAATTATCGACCCATTTAGCTACTAGTACAGCATCCGTCTTACTAATATGCGTTTCATAGCATCCCCTTTCCTTTTTCTGAATATCTTTTTTAGCTAATAAAGGACAGCTCCTAGCTAAACGGTTTTCCCTAATAGTCCCCGTGCCTCCATATCCTTTCAAACGTAAATAAGACAATAAACTGAATGTAGTAAATAAATTGTCAAAGTGAAATAAGAATGGAAAAGATTTCAGATTATCAGGTAGTTCTTCTATCATTTTCACCAGTGGTACTGCCGCCTTTCCAAAGTTTCTTTCTATGTCAATATCAGGAGATTTTCCTTGATATATCTCGCAATCAATCAAATAGCCCATCACTGTATTTAGGCACCAGATTTTATAACCAAATCGTATGGGTTTAGCCCTTAAAAATTGCTTGCAGCTGTGTTTACCATAGTATTTGACCACACTTTCGTCGAAAGCCAGATCTTTTTCGGGAACAAAATACTTTCTGAATCTGTTATTTACTTTATTTATACATAGCCGTATTTTCCAGAGCTTATCACCCTTATCAATATTTGCGTTAGAATTCAAGTGAATAGCCTCAAAATTTGCTCAAATCTGTTGCGTCTCATAGCATTATATACAAGTTCGTTTCTAGTGTCAAGACTTTGCTCCCAATACATACACTTGCTGGGATGATTATTATATCCACTAAGAATCAATATAGCAATGAAACATTTCATTTCCTCTGGCGAGACTCCTGGGTCGGGTAGGTTCTTGAAAGTAGCATATTGGTTTGTTTCCTGTACCAGGAATAAAATGATTTCTTCATCTATGAACATTTCGAATATATCACCAACTGATTTATTTTCAAACAGTGAATAATCTAACTCAGGAAATTGTTTCTCGTTATATGTGAAATCTCCCGAAACCCAATCCCGGGATTCAGAAACTTTTGGATATACCATATGAGCAGGTGTAATATCGATATCATTTGCCAAAGAAATGTTACCTTCTGTCGATTCTGACTGTTGAATAGAAATTTCTTCTCCTAGTATTCCATCAGCAGTTCTATCTTCTGCATCGGCAAGTAGCTGACGTTTGCACAAATTGTCGAAATCATCATCCGTCAGAGTAGCCGGATCCGGTGGCGTTATATTTTAAAGTTCTATAAACACTCTGTATACTAATACTTCGAAAAATGTTACTAAAAATGAACAAAACATGTGATATATTGGTAAAAAATAACTGGAGAATATGCTTACATTACATCCTAGCGTTACAAATAATGTAACAGTCAATTTCCTAACCGAACAACTTTTTTATTTGAAAAAATATCCAAGCTTTTTTACACAAAAAATATGTATTTATATTTTCTTATACTATCCGTTTTCTAATCTTAACTTTATTATACAAAATGAGATTTATATACTTACTCTTTATCAACGAAGTCCGTTATTTGGATATATTCAATAACACTAACAGTGTTGCCAAGCGGCAGCTGATGGAAATGTCCCGTTTTAAATCTCAAGCGTTGGAGGAAAAGTCCACTTTTGCATCTTAACCAATTATTTCACATCAAATTACTACTAGGAACTGTCCACTTTTGTTCTTTATAAAATTGTTAATATATGGATCTTTAATCACTGATTACAGGGGTGTATTTAACTAATTTTGACCAAAAAGTGGAAATGTCCGGTTTTGCATCTAGACCCCTCATATGATCAAGGCAGGACAAAATTTAAAAATATTGAACAGAATGAACAGAGTTGCGGAAGAAATTAGAAAAAGTTTCCTTTTGTAAACCTGATATCAAGCATAAAAAAGTATTCCTCAAATCTCCTATAAAATTCAACTTTATAAAGAAATGCTTCCAAATATTCCACTTCCACCAGAACCCGTTCTAACACGATGGGAAACATGGCTGGAAGCCGCTTTTTTATTCAGACTATTTCGTAGAGTTAAAAAATTGACGCTTTAACGGATGAAAGTTGCCAATCTTTGCTAGATGCTAAAAAAAATTTTAAAAACAACGTTCTTCAGCAGCAACTTTCATTAATTAAATCAAATTTAAGTCTACTAATCACTTTCTATAGAATACATTAGTTTTATTTGTTTTGCTCATTTTTCATACTCATACTCTCGTATCCTTTTAGGAAGTTGTGTTCCCACTCAAACATTACCCAGGAGTTCAGCTCCGCTTCCCCAGGCGAGAGCAAGACGACAAGCAGCACTTATAAAGATCCACGAACTGGAAAAGATCGTAGAAAACTGGGATTCAAAGGATCTGGGGCAGTGTTGTAACGAATTCGTTAAAGAAGATACTTTGATCAAAGTTGGCAACAATAAAAGACTGACCGACAGACGGGTGTTCCTTTTCGATGGTCTGATGATACTCTGCAAACCAAATTCAAGGTAAGATATCCTTCAGATATCCAGATACTTCACAGCATTTTCTATATTTATAAGAATGTAATTTATGTGAATGAAACTAAAAATACGGTTATTTTTGAGTTTAGTGAAGAAAATGTATGTTAATAACACATTGATTTATGTAGGAGGCAGAGTTCAGTGCACCATCCGAGTCATCCCGAATGCAAGCTCAAGGAGAGGTTCTTCATTAGAAAAGTGGAAATCATAGATCATCAAGATACGGAAGAATTGAAACATGCTTTCGAAATATCTCCGAGGCAGACTCCTTCTGTCATTCTGTGTGCCAAATCGATGGAGGACAAAAATTCTTGGATGGCGGATTTGGTGATGCTGAATAACAGGTGAGTAAGATATATATTTATCTATTTCTTTTATAATATATCTTAGTTAAAAAAATAATTGATAATTTATGCTGTCAGGTCTGGTTCTAAGCACCGCACGTTCTACACGTAGAATTGTCTGCATTACCAACAAAAATTGTTGGCTACGGGCATGAATGCAGTCTTAATATTATCTAACCAAGTTCGTGCGTGTGTGAAAGTACGGTAGTGAATTTTACCTTGTAATTGTCAACACTCAGGATAGAAGATCAATGCTGTTTGGACTGTTTTATGTTCTCTCGCCGAGGAGATTTCAGGATCTGTAACTTCTGCACGGTCGATGTCAATGGTGACGTCTATGGTCTATAGATAGTGGTTTTGCCGGGCAGCCTACCAGTATCGATCGTTTCTGCAGCTTTTATGGAAGGACCAAGAGGATATCCTAATAGTCAGAGATGGTAGTTTGGTTGGGCAACCTTTTCTGATCACACGGTCTTCTAGCGTAATCGGGTGGAATCGGTCGATTTATGAGAACTTGGATGTAATAATCCTAATTTCTGATACATAATTCTATCTGAATTAATTATCAGCTTAGAGATGCTTGGATAGTTATGGTGATTCAGCAGTATTTATTTTAATACTTGGGACTTAGGTGACGAAGGAGCAAGCAGTCTTCTTTTTAATGCCTAACCCCAAAATTCTAAATAATGACACTATCGTAGATCTTTAGCTGACCTTGAGGAGACATTACCGATGGACTGTACCAATGGTGAATGTTTTGTTTTAACATAATGAATAACCTGTTAATTAACTTTTAATTTGTGTTATGTGATACATCCCAACAACTATTCGCTGTGTGCAAGTACTTGGAGGGGATACGAGAAACGATCGTGCGCGTGCAGCGGGGAAATATTGCAACTTTGTTAGCATTTGTTTCATAAGTAGTTATTGAAGAAAATGGGATTTCGCAAATGCTGTGTTATAAATTGTAAAAATACAACAAAAAATAGTAAATTCAAGTTCTATAGGTTTCCAACTTCTAAGCACAAATTAATGTAACGAGAAAAGTGGATTTATATCATAATAAAGCAGAAGTAAGTAATATAACGCAAATTCTGTATTCTTACGCACGATTTCGTAATAAGTTTGACGTGAACATTAGATTAAAGTTCACTTTTTAAGTGTAAATTTCAATAATATAAAGTTCACTTTAAAGTGTAAATTTCAATAATAATCATGTTGGTTCAAGTTTATTCAATTTAGTCTAAAATGAACATTAGTTAAAGTATACTTTAGGTTGTCCTTATGCAATTGAGCGTTAATATCGCTCCAAACTATTGATATGATTTGCAATTATTAATTGTATTTTACAGTGGATACGATAGTTGGTTGAAAAGGTATTTTATTTATTTATTTATTTATTTATTTACGGGATGTCCCCATTTTACAAAATTTAACAAAAATAAAATATGCTAACCATAATACAAGTACATACTAAAACTAAGTATTAAATAATGATTAAATAATTATTGTTAAACAAATGATCAAATTAAGTAAATTAAATTAAATCTCCTGAAGATCTTAATAAAATGAAATGATCTTAATAAAATGAAATGAAATGAATACTCCAAGTTAAATGTCACTCATCTTTGATTCCTAACATACTCCGTCAAACAGTGCTTAAATCTTACAGATTTTATATCCACCAGATCATGAAGAATCAAAATCCTGTTAATAGGAGAGAATTTGCCATAGTTAGTGTGATAGTGTTTTATAGAAAACAAATGCATGTCTCTAAAAATTCTAGTGTTACATCTAAAGTTGATAAGACTTAATAAATCAGAACAGTCAGTGGTATGGTCAAGTAGTTTATGGAGAAAAACTAGATCACGTTTAGTTCTGTAGTCTTCTAAGGCACTGATATTTAGCCTTAACCTTAGTTCTACCGAAGACATGTTCCTTAAGTTTAATCTATAAGCACAAATCTGGAGAAACTTATTTTGAATTTTTTCAAGGGTGTGAATATGGTTAAAACAGTATGGTGACCATACAAGCATGGATGCTACGGACGAAAGTAAGATATACAATTCTATATGTGGGCACTGAAAGATCTCGAGAGTTTCTTGTGATAAAACCTAGATTTCGATAAACTTTATTTGACAAATTGTTGATGTGGGGGATAAATGACAAGGAACTGTCAAATAACACTCCCAAATCTTTTATTTCAGTCACTCTTGATAGAAGACTTGTATTAATGTGATAGTCAAACACAACAATATTTTTAGATTTGCTAAAGGATATAACAAAACACTTATGTTTATTTAACTGGAGACCATCGGAAAGAGATCAATTATACAGGGAAGTAAGGTCTTCCTGGATAAACTTTAAAATATAACTTAAGGTTATCAGCAAATAGCAAAAACCGACAGACCTTTATTACCTCAGAAATATCAGTAATAAACAAATTAAAGAGAAGAGGACCCACATGTGAACCTTGTGGGACCCCTGAACTGACAAAGATAGGAATTGAAAGTGAACCCTTTACAAAAAAAAAACAAACTGAATTATTTCATCAAGATAACTACTTAACCATGAAAGAAACCACTCAGGAAAGCCAATACATCTTAATTTAAAGATGAGTAAAGAATGGATTACTGTGTCAAAGGTCTTCGAGAAGTCAGTATAGATGGAGTCCACTTATTACCCATCCTCGAAAGCCCTGATAATATAATCATGATACAAAACAAGATTTGTAGATGTAGAGTTACCCTGCCTAAATCCATGTTGCTCATTAATCAAGAAATTCCTACAATGCCAAGTAAGATATTTGTTTAGAATTAGTTCAAAAAGTTTAGGGATGGCAAATAACATAACAACAAGCCTATAATTTTTTGTATTGTCTCTGTCACCGTTTTTAAATACAGGAGTTATATAACTGTCACGCCACTTACTAGGGAAGGTGTGTAGTCTCAAAGATAAATTAAATAATACATGTAACGGTTTGGATAGACTGTAGACACATATTTTTAAGAAATATGTAGGAATATTATCAGGGCCATAACTCAGTTTATCCTTTAGACCATTTATAGACTCAAAGACTTTAGAAAGTGAAAATTGGATAAATGGATTGTCAACAGAATTTTTTACTTTAAAATTGAAGTTACTTAAATTAACTTTGTCCGAGCGATAGACACTAGAGAAATGGCTCACAAAGAAGTTTGCTATTTCCTCACTTGATTCAGCTAACAAGTCATTAAAATGCATGACATTTGGAATTCCGTGGCTTTTATTCAAAGAGTTTATATGGTTCCACAATTGTTTTGAGTCTGAGTGAATAGATTCCTCAATGTTGGAGATCTGTAGCATTGATCTGTTAATGTTTTGCATTGTGTTCTAAGATCTGAAAATAAGGTATAATCAGCTGCTAACTGAGTATGTTTGGATCTAGCATGAGCAGTTTTTTTTTAAATAACAAGTTTTTTTTAATCTGGAGGAAACCAACGAGGAAATTTTGAAGGTTTATATGTTTTTTTTTCGGAACAAAGAGTGATATTGCTTCAGAAAGAACTTCATGAAAATTATTTACTGAGATAGTAATATTTGAATCATCAAAAACAATATTCCAGTCAACTGAAGAAAAATAATTATTTAGATCTACAAATTTGCACTACGATGATGATTTATGATTTATTTTCTGAAATCCAGTTTTTATTATTGCATTCATATTAATAGTAATACTGCAATTTATTGATTAATGTTATTTGCTACATACAATGTTTACCTTTTAATAGCCTCATAACCTCAATCTTAAATGTCAAATAATGAAATCTAAACGTAAAAAAAATACTTACGAATTTTTACATTTAAAAATCAATTAAAAAAAGTTAGTTATTGATATATATTACAATAATTATTGTATTAAATAAACAAGTTTAAGTCACTTTATTTGAACTTAATATAGGACTAAAATATTAATAGTGCTAACACCTTCGCCGATTTATGCCACTAGATGTCGCTCTTCGGAACTTGCACATAGCGAATATATGTATTTGTGTTTGACATATAAAAGATGTGAAGAGATCTAAGAGTAGATTTTGTGTAAAAATTACAAAAACTCAGATCTCAACGTGAAAAAGCAACAAGTAAGAAAATTTCACATACTTTATAGATGTACTATTAGCTAATGGAGGGTTTTAATATGAAAGAGTTCACTTTTTTAATGATACACGGATCACAATCCGTAGAGTTGTACTTGTAATGATTTTGTTGCAGGTCTATGTTGGAGAGAGTGTTAGATAGTATCCTGTCAGACATCGAGAGGAAACACCCGCTGAAACTTCCTCCTCCTGAACTATATAAGTTCGCCGAACCCGATTCTAAAGATAACATTATTCTCGAACAGAGAGAAAATGGCGGAGTTCCTCTAATTAAAGTAAGTTTTTGCATTATTTTCCCCCACAACTTGCATTACACGATTGTATTAAATCAATAGGCCCATCGACAAATATTAAACTTTACATACGAGAGTTGATCACATTCATATCTGAAGAATTATTTATCTTGACAAGTCCATTGCAACCTGTTCTGAAAATTATAAGTCGAGCGACTATTAAATATTTGCGTTTAAAAAGATGACTCAACGAAAATGCATCGCAAGTTTGATGGATATATATTAACCCTTTCGAACCTGGGCTTTTTTGTGCAAATTTATTCAATAATTTTTTATGGTTTCCAGTTTTGTATGACTTCTAGATGATATAAATCCATATCAAAGGCAAAAAAATAAACATAAAAATGGGAGAGTGTGGCAATTGCCACCATCAGACCGCAATGGAATAAAACAAACGAATACAAAACAATATTATGTTAATCATTTTACATGAAATGTTTTAAAACAATTCCTCTTAGGGTTTAACATAGAAGGAGTTTACACTGGTCACATTTTATCCTTGATCTCCCAATACATTGAACGTCATCATATCGAATATCCGTAATGGGTAAAAGAGTCTTTCTAACAAATTTTTGGTTGGTTGTGGGCCGCTAATTGAGTTTCCCCGAGGGTGGCGATCAACTGAAGGACGCTTCTTTGTTTTGGAAATCGTGAAAAGCCAATGCCTCTTCAATACTGAAAGTAAAGTGTAAGAAGTTAAGCTCATCGTCATACTAAAGAATCCTGAGTGATAACAAGAGTCCGCATTTTAGCGACTAAATAACCTCTTAACCCCGCTAAGTGGTTAATTAAATTGTTCTATGCCGTGCTGAGCTTTCGGTCCACGCGGTTCCACCACTGGTCGCAAGGGGATTTTCCTGTAGTTACTATCTACTTGGCCGGTCAATTAAGGTAAGTCCCCGCATCGGTAAGCACTTCTTCATCAGTAATGGCTTATCGATAAAATCTATATCTATGGTAGGTTTTCATGAACCGTGCTTTTTTCACGAGCGTGTTCTTGCTTTGTGGAGCAGGCCTGAAAAATAATTCAGTTATTAAAGCATTTACCTGTCCATAACATTTACTCCCCATGCTGTCGGTCCTGGTATTAGCGTACGTCATAGCGTCGTGTGCCAGCATCCAAGTGATCTGTTTAGAGACGAGGGTCCACTCCAGTCACCAGTGCGAAGATGAATTTGGTCATTATTGTGAAGCGAGCTGGCTGTACCAAATCATATTGAATTTTTATTTGGTACGGAAGTTACCGTATTATTTGGTAATCCCACGTCCTTTCAAAGACTTTCAAAGCACACCCAATAAGTTAAAACGTCCATCATAATGTTTTAAATTGTAATGTGCTCCTACCACTGCAAGATGAATAAATTAAAGAATATAAAACTGACTAAAACATACACCAAAGAAAACATTTTAAATTCATGTTTCCAATAAAAGTCTTATAATTTCTGCTGTATGCATCTTTTTTCATATAAAAAATCACTTTTAGGGCGCAACTATATATAAACTTGTTGAAAGACTGACTTACCATATTTATGCTGATCCAAAATTCGTCAGGACCTTTCTGACGACGTACAGGAGCTTCTGTTCACCCACAGAACTACTAGATCTGTTAATTGAACGGTTCCAAATACCAGACCCGTCTCTAGTCTACGAACAAGACTGTTGTGATACTGATAAAATGCAGAAAAGTAGCCAAAGGGAAGATTGGAAAAAGTATAGGAAGGAATATTGTCAACCGGTGCAATTCAGGTAAGTCCATTTCTTTTGTCAAAATGTTCAAATGTGGTTAATATGATACGACTTCATTCTAATAATCGTTCAGTATTTTGGTATATGTTGATTCATTTTAGGTTATTATTTTACCTTTAGGGATTGTGGAAATTGGGGTATGCTAGGGCATTAGTTTTGACAAACTTTTAGGGCGATTATCATAACTATAAAGATTTGAATGTCAGAAATGTTGAAAATGAGAAAAACAAACTGACCAACAAAAAGTCAAAAAAATCATAAACCGTGAATGGTTGTTATCCAAAAATTCATACTGCAATATTGTGGCGAACCCTATCTCAGAAACTCGTTAAAGCAATTTTGCATCACATCAGATCAAACAAGTTAAGACTTATTGAGTGTTACAACGGATGGGAAGAAACGGATGAAGAAAACATCAAAGAAATTTGGTAACAGTGTCCGATTGGGAACAACAATAAATATTTTATTTTACAATTTAAATTGTGGACATTTTAAGTTGAAGTCATGTCTCTTTATAAAATACATTGGATATTTTAAGTTTTTTATTTTATTTTAGGGTATTAAATGTGTTACGTCATTGGGTAGACCACCATTTTTATGATTTCGAAAGGGATGCAGCGCTTTTAGTGAAATTACAAAACTTTTTGGATTCCGTACATGGAAAAAGTATGCGGAAGTGGGTGGATAGTGTCATTAAAATCGTCCAAAGAAAGGTAAGTCATTCAAAAATAAAATCTACAGTATATCCTAAAGATCTTTGCATATTTTCATCATTCTTATTAAAGGAATTAAACCGAGACACGTGAGTCAAACTTACGTCTTACGATTGTGAATACTGGGCATACTTTTATGATCGTGATTTTCCAATTTTCGCAAATTTACAAGTTGACCAATAACATCTACAGTAAATAAATATTTAAACCGTAGTAATCAGAATCAAAATTATTTCATTGCATTGTAACGCAACAAACGATGGACAGTGTTTGAGGCATACAAAATGAACGAGAGATGAGAGTCGGAAGAGATGTGGGGGTGGTCCATACGACATTCCCACTAGTAAACAAACAAAAATAAAATTGAAGAGAAGAAAAAAATTTGCCACCGAATTCTTTCTTTTTTTATAGCCTCTTAGAATTGGAGAAAAGAAGACTAAATTTGTAAAAGATAAAATTAAATATAAAGCATAATTATAGTGACAAAACAATATCTTCAACGCTTACCTGACGGATATTTTCACAAATAGCACAACATATGATTCGTTCGGCGGTTAAGAACAGAATGACAAGGACAACAATGAGCAAGAACGTACTTGCCGATAGCTTCGCATGTCTCGCGCCGAAATTACGCCAGAGCCAATCGTACCATTAAATTCAATCGATAGAAAAAAGGTTCAATTAGACTTTTACGTCATCCTTCAACAGTCGATCAAACCAAACAATTTTAATGACCAGACCATTTTTTTTAAGACGCGATAAGTTATACAGGGTGGCATAAAAATTATTGCGTTCTGAGTTAAATCCAATTTAAAAAAATATATAAGTTTTTGGATCGTTACAGCATATACGCAAATAGATGGGATTTTGATGTAAAAATACAGATACCTGACGGCTCCTTCATCTTGATTATTCTGTTTATTTAGTGTTAACTATGGTTTTCAGAATTAATTAATGACTTTGTTTTTACTACTGTTGAGGAGATTGATGGATTTAAGATCGAAGAGTTTTGAGCCCCATAGGGGGTATTATTCATACAAAATTACTAAAACTGTAATAAACATAATAAGACTAGATGCAGGTTACACATGTTAATCAAACAAAGTTGGAAAAAGTGTACCTACAAAAATTAACACAACAAAATTCACATAAAATGAAGATATAAAATAAATAAATAAATTCAAGTAAAATAAATCTAAAAAGAGATAACTTTTGAGCTGGTAAAAAACAATGTATTTTAAATATTTATTTAAGCATTGTATACAATCATTAATTTAACATTTTTTAGGGCTTAGAAAACCTTTCCAAACATTTCTAATTCCTGTGTATTTGTCCCATAAGAAGTTGGATATATTGGGTTTTTAATTGTTTGAAGAGTAAATAAGGACTTTTGGTTATGAACATTCATTATGTGCGATTAGTAACATTTGTTGTTCGTGAATTTGTGAGTTCAGAATATCAAAGTATTAAAATATATATTTACTCCCAATGTTTATGTTTTAAGGTTATGTTATTGTTTGATTAAAACTCTAATTATTTTGTACTGTATTTCAAGGCATTTTGTTGTTGTTTTTATAAGGGTTATTCCAATATACATTCCAATATTTAAATTTTATAAGGGTTATTCCAATATTTAAATTAATGTTTTATTCTTTTTAGGTGCCAGTGATTTAATCCTGTAAAAGACTAAAGATATTCGTTTTCTCATAGTTTAAGTAGTGAATAAGGACTTTTAGTTGTAATATAACATTCTGTGGAAACCTTTCTACCAAAAAATGTTTTTTGAATGTTGTAATAGTTTTTGAGTTTATTTTTTTTTATCGGTGCATATAATGGCTAGTAAACATGTGTTAAAGATTAGTGATCAGTTGTCAGTATTAGTGAATTTTTCAGTAATGACAACAAACTAATAATAACTACTTAAACTGCGAGAAAACGAATAGGTATCTTTTACGGGATAAAATCACCGGCACCTAAAAAATAATAAAACATTAATATAAATATTTTTTAAATTCGTAAATAAATTCAATAATTTATGGATTAATTTTGAAATAACTCTGTTAAAAACAACAACAAAATACCTTGATATAAAGAAAACAATAATTTAGGTTTTAATCAATCAATAACATGAACATTAAGAGTAAATGTCTTAAAACTTTCTTACCTCACAAATTCACGAACAAATAATACCAATCGCACAGAATGAATGTTCATAACCACAAGTTCGTATGTACTCTTCAAACAATTAAAAAAAAAATAATATTTCCAACTTCTTATGGGACAAATACACAGGAATTAGAAATGTTTTCCAAGTCCCGCCCATTGTGACGTCAGAGCTTAGGTAGTCCCTTAATGTAATCAAGACGTCACGATGTCATTTTTTGATGTTATGTTTAAATTTTCTTTTGAACTTTTCTTCCTCATTTGTTCTCTGTCTAGTTTTATCTCCCTCTTCTTGAGAAAATAGCTTTTCATTTGTTTCATTTATATATTTTTTATTTTTGTTTCTATTTCATATAGTTTTTTCAATATCATATCTTCGTTTTTTCACTGTCTTTAGTTTTCTCGTTTTTTTATCCTTTTCCAACATTTTTTAAGTAGCTTTTACTAGAAAATGATCCGAATCCATTTCGGATCCTCTCATGCTCCTTCCTATAAGCTTCATGTGATTTCTTTCCACTGATACAATGATTTTATTTAAATGTAATTTAATGGCCGGATTCCTAAGGCTGTGTTGAATCCTATCTAAATATTTAATTTGCTGTTATCATTAACAATCTATTAGCCAAGTGTAAAGGTATGAAAGCATTCTTGAACGGGATATAAATTGACTGACACTATTCACTTTATTTGCAGTAATTTAAACGTTGGCTTTGTCAACCGATTCTTGTGAATAAAGAATATTCTATTCTATCAAAATCATAAATTGCTGTATTAAATATTATTTTTTTTTAGATGGAAAACGATAACCAAAGGCACATAAAATTTGCCTTTGACGATCCACCGCCTCCCATCGAAAGACATATCAACTGTCCAGAGGACGAGTATGGCATTCTGACTCTGCACCCAGTAGAATTGGCGAGGCAACTTACGATTCTCGAATTCGATTTGTATAGGACAATTAAACCATCTGAATTGGTCGGTTCGGTGTGGACGAAGAGAGATAAAGAAACTACTAGTCCCAATTTGTTGAAGATGATCAAACATACGACGGATGTAAGTAATGTACATATAATTAGAACGTGTTTAAAAAATAGAATTAACTATCTTTTTCCAACAACATAAACTTAATAGTTATTAATTCTGGGATATTTCAAACCCCTTCAGTAGACTCCCGTAAGTTCGGCCTCGGTTAGTTAGAAATCAGCATGTGTGGACATATATTTGTTCAGGGAATGGTTTGTGTGCAAATTTGTTCTAAAAGTGAAAAAACATTTGACACAATCAAAACTGCCCGTCAAAGCACTTCCACTTCTTGACAACGCGCCTACTCACCAGGAAGGTCTTTAGTGTGATGATGAAAAAGGAATTTTAACTGTTGTTAATGCCATCCAATGTAACCAGTCTTCAAGAGCCAGTGGACCAAGGGGTCAATGAGTGCTTAAAGAGAAAGTATCGCCGAAAACTGCTTTCTGAATTTCTTTCCAAATTGGAAGCTGATGACAACTTAGACCTCTTAAAAGTGCCGAAGTCAGTTAATATCAAGGATGTTGTGTACATTTCGACCAAGGCATACGACGAAATACCCACCGTCGATGTTTCTAAAGTCTTGGAAAAAACTTTGGCCAAATATATAAGATAATATTGACCAAGCAAACACAACAGCAGATGAGCGAAACAACATTCTTGATAACGAACCTGATGACAAGCTCTATTGCACGAAGCAATAGAGCAGCTACCGAACTGTGGTCCCATTGTTGAAGAAGATGTTTTGGAGTGGATCAACTTTGAAAAGAAGCTACACAACGAGGTTTTGAACGACGACGAAATCGCCGAGTTTGTCGTTCTCCAGGAAAATGTGGATAACGACGGAGATGCTGCTTAGAGTGAAGAAGATAAAGATAAGCAGCTTTGCCACTGGCAGCTACCTACATCGAACAGCAAAAAGAAGCAACTGCCATCGATGTAATCTTATATACTAAAACGCTAAACCCTTTTCTTGTCCACCACTTTACTCAAAAACCATATTAGATAATTAAAATATTTTTTCGGAATATTATTAGTATTACGTATGAGATTGTCAAGATATACTTTTGGTACAAAAATTCACTTCCGGTTTTGAGATGACCGGAAGTTAAAATTTACTTTAAGTTTTAGACCCCACAATGTATATACGAATCTAAATATGTACTTCCGGTTGCGATCCGACACCGGAAGTAACCCGAAACGCGCATAAAACGTCAAGATAGAGCAAATCTGACATCGGATTCGTGATCAGCATGCAAAATTAACTGCTAAATGATATCCATGTCGACATTTGATGAACTAAAAATTGCATTCCGGTTTTGAGGTCGACTTCCATAATCACTTTTTTTTTACTTGCATTATTATTGATGAATGTTATGTATATTCTTGCTTATATTGTTTGTATTGATCTCTTAATTTTTCTCGCAAAATAAAAATTTCATTTAAAAAACTCGATGTCGAGTTGGTCCGCTAGTGATTATTAAAAAGTGGCGTGACTTTGTACATAAAAAATCATTAGAAATAAAAATTTTGAAAAAAATAACTTATTTTTTTAAGTGTTTAAGAAGCCAAACCATCAATGTACAGTAATACATATTTTAAAATTCGATTAGGTCTAGAGTTCTATAAGTATTGTTTGGTAGTATTTGTGTAACCTTCTGTCTTTTCATATGTATTAAATATATGTCAGAGTATTCCTCTGTGTTGTATTGTACCTAAGGAGAAAGTGTTTTGTTCTTGCTAGATTCTTACAAACAATAAATGGGCATTTTTTTGATAGGCATTGGTTAGTTCGGCCTTCGGCCACTTTTAAGTTCGGTCTAGGATCCAGTCCCGAGGTGGTCGAACTTACGAGAGTTTACTGTAATATTGTTACGTTTTTTCATTAATTTTAATTTATATATTAAAGGTTCTATTTATAACACTTAAAAGTTTATTAAAGTCTTTATTTGTACTAATTTATTTTAATTACACTTATATAATTTATTATAATTCGTGCGTTACAATTTAAACGCGGCGCGCGATCTTCAGATAATAACTGTTTTCTTCCCAACAAAATTCCTCTTTAAATATAAAACTCCGTTAGTTTCGGAATCCCCTAGAGCAGACATGAATTGACTCGAACATTGGGGAAAACCGGTTGTTGGCGGTGTTGACAAGAATAACGGGAACTCCATCGAATAGACTGGTATTTTGGCGAAAGCACTAGAAGGCGGTCTTCGGCTGAAGCTAGTTTTTCAACTGAGCGCCGAAATAACTAGAACAGAACAGATATTAGTCATAATATATTTACAGTTTTATACGAAATAATTATCGTAACAATATGTTTTCTTTGGTTAAATAAGGTCTATTGGCTGAAATATATTCCATACTATATGAAACCACCAAAGTGAAAATTGAAACGTCAAAATAAACATATTTTCAATTAAAATTGTAAAATTGTGGTTAATTTCCATTGAAGGTAGTAACTAACACAGACTTTATTGTTCTATAGAATGGTATAGTGCGTTTTTTCTTTCTTCTCAAAATCCCTTAAGAAACTAGTGCAGATTAGAAGGCTAAAAAAATCATATTTTCAACAAACATTTCTTAGTTCCTTTATGAGATACGAACACGAAATATTAGAATTTAACATGATTTTTAAATATTATTTTATCTTTGAATTAAACCAAAAAATTTTTCTTTATTTCCCATGAATTGAAAAGAGGGCGCCTCAGTTAATGTCTCAAAAAAGGTGTCCTTTGATAATTCTCAGGATTGGGTCATCTGAAAAAATTCCAACTTGATTACTTAAAAAAAAAGCGCCCCTACAAAACAATTAACCACTTTTTAGTTAATTTTGACATGCAAATATTGATAAAAAATCGATTTTTTTAAACGTTTTAAACGACATAGTTGGATTGCAAAATTATTGTCAACAGAAATAAGATATTGCGTTTTTCTTATACCATTGAGAGATAACTCCAAATTGTTTATACCAAATTGTATTTGTTATAAGCCAATTTCCAAAACGTTATTTTTACTACACGCTTGAAAATTTTATTTATTACACAAGAACTTTTGTTTTTAAATTTAATTGCAAACAATTCTATTTATATACATTTTTCCCGTATATATTCTTTCCGAGATATTTAGTATAAATAATTCAGAATAAAAAGTTGTAAAATAGGTAAATGGTAAATAGGTAAATGTGTAAATCATCGATTTTTCGTTCAAAATTTTCCACACTTTTTTCAACTGGAACATATCCAAATTTTAGTTTTAAACAACCTTCTGCTACATTTCTACAAAAATCCAAGTTCCATCTAACTAAAAACAACCGATTTAAGATATTTTTGCGCATATCTATACTGGACTGGTTTATTTATGTCATTTATCATGACCCACGTTATAAGTCTTAGCGCCTCATTTCGGTTGTTCTTAGTATTATTTTGACCTTTTTCACATTAAAAATGATCATTCTCAAATAAAATAAAATGGGTAAAAATAGGGATGGGGTCGCTAACCCATGTGAAACTGTTCGATCTCAATAGCTATAACTGTTCAACAGTTACCTTCTGAAGATACTTATACGTTTTTCTGTTATCACCAACAATATTTACTAATACATTGCGCTCCAAAATTAACGCATAATTTAAAATTCTTATTTTGAGTTGTAATGAAAAAAATTTTGTTTGTTGTTTTCTGCTTTATAGTTGTTTTAGAACATCTTAAATAAAAAACTTTTCTTTTTTTACAAAAAATGTATTGAAATTAACAATATAACATCATAAATCTAAACATCAAAACAAACCACTGATCTAAACAAACTAACATTATAAATTAATGACAAAATTGAAATTTTTAAAGTTGAAGAAAATACTAGTAACGTGTATTAGTATCGAGTATTGCCTCCTCTGGCATTTATTACTGCTTGACAACGACCTGTCATACTGAGAATAATCGTTCTGATTTCTTCTTGATCAATTTGATCCCAAATTTCAACCAACCGCAAAAACAGTTTTTCTAATGTGTTTGGTGCATTAGGTAGTTGTCGTAGTCTCTGCCTATGATGTCCCAAACATGTTCTATTGGGTTGAGGTCAGGAATTCTCGTAGGCCAATCCATGGCAGGAATTCCAATCTCCTGAAGATCCTGCTGCACAATTCTTGCCGTGTGTCCCTGGCATTATCTTGCATAAGCATGAAATTATCCCCAATAAATGGTGCAAATGGCACGACATGCTCTTCTAAAATGTCTGTTAGATACCTCTGCGATGTAAGCCGACCGCGATCTATTCTAACTAATTCCGTACGAGCCTCTAAATTAATCCCACCCCACACCATTACCGAGCCGCTGCCATACTGTACAGTCCCTAAGGTGTTACACTGTGCGTAGCGTTCCTCAGACCTTCTATACACTCGGTTTCTCATGTCGTCAGAAAAAAGACAGTACCTGGATTCATCGGTGAACAATATTCTTCCCCAATCGTCGTTATTCCAATCAACATGTTCACGGGCAAAATGAAATATTTGCCTTCTATGGTCTCTGGTCAATAATGGGCCAATTGGTGCCCTTCCAGGGTGTAGGTCGTTTTCGGCAAGTCTTCTAATCGTATTTTGGCTGATTCTAAAGTTATAACGATGAAAAAATTCATTTTGTAGAAAGTACTGGTAACAAACCTTTGTCTCAGTGTGCGAAGTGTCAAAAACCGGTCTTGATTAGGAGTTGTAACCCTTCTACGGCCGTGACCGGGTCTTCTCGAGTTATTTCCAGTAACAGAAAAACGTGTTAACACTCTTGAAATGGTTGACTGGGTGACGTTAAAACGTTCAGCGAGTTCTACTTGAGTGTATCCTTCTTCGCGAAGAGTAACGATTCTAGAACAGTCACTTTCTGACAAATTTCGATTTTCTTGCTGTTAGTGGGTCATTTCAAAGAAAAAACACTTAATAAACTGAAACACCCCTTTAAACGTTCAGCACAACGTAATCCAACTCAACTAAATTCGAAATAAAATGAAGCACAATTAGCATTTTTTAAATTTTTTTGCAAAAAATGGTAAAAACATCATCGTTTTTTACCATTCTTTCGATAAATTTTACAATATACCGAGGGTAACAATAATATATTAGCACAAAAATCGAAACATTAAAATTATTTGATTTACCAGGGGTTTTTAAAATTATACGTTAATTTTGGAACGCAGTGTATTTACAATTATTTTTTTATTCGTCAAAAATCATGTACTGCTTGACCTCATCGCCTACGTGTCAGATGCCAGCCCAGCAGTGACGTCAGTGGGCGGGGCTAGTAATGCTATCGGGAGGAAAAATTTTCTTTCGTTTTAGCCGCTAATATTTACTGGTATACCAGAATAATCGTATATAATTTTTTTCATCGTGTAGTATGTCTTATTTTGCTCTTTTAGTTTACGCGTTGGCTTGAAAAGAACATAGTTGAAGCGGAAAATTTCGAAGAAAGAGTCGCAATAGTAAACAGGGTAATCGAAATCATGATTTGCCTGAACGATATCAACAACTTCAATGGAGTTCTTGCGATAGTATCCGCACTTGGATCGGCTTCGGTGTATAGGCTGCATTGCACTTTCAATGTAAGTATTATTAAAACATATTTTTTGTACGTTAATATTAATCTGGTAACAAACTGTTCTGAAAATCTTTGGTAGGTATCTGGATGCGTGCGTGTGTGCGCTGGTGTGTGTGTGACCATAAATAAGTTAGAGTTGTTGTGATCGCAAAATTATTGTTCAATCAAAGTGATTGTTTTATAAATGTTGTTTGGACTCCATTGTGTCAGAAATAACGTTTAAGAGGTGATATGCGGACTTTACTTATGACCATATAGATACAAATGATGTTACATGCTTTGATTGTCCAAATTCGGCGGTTATTTCAGAAAACAACACAATTATTTGCAAAATCCATTTGTTCCGTGTTAAATTTAAGTGGTGTCGTAAAGCAATGGCTATAGATATCAAAAAGCAGTCTATTTACCTTTTTACGTGAACATTTGCCATTTTATTAAAAAAACTACGTTCAAATTAGGGGATGCGTTTGCCCACAGTCGATTAAAAACAATGCGTTGATAAGTTAGATCATTATTTGCAACTTTTTTAGCACCATAATCAGGAATTTTTGCCTCGGTATGTGATATTACATGAAGGATAGATACACCTTTTCCTTTCAGTTTCCTTCCAAATCAGTTCGATAGTCAGTTGAGTGAACAAAAGCAGGTGAACGCCGTCTAAAGAGCCCCAAGACGCAAGTTGCTGCGTTTGAAGGAAGCTTCTTCTTACTTCTTGTATGTAGGATTTAAAGCCTGTTTTTTCTTCAATATTAGCCTCCTAAATTATTTAAATTATCGCACCATCTTTTTCTTGGTCTGTCAATACTTCTTCGTCCATTTGGTGGCTTATCTCGTGATATTCGTATTATCCTATCCTCTGCCATTCTACTAATGTGTTCGTTCCACTCCTGTTTCCGTTTTGTCACCCATCCATTTATGTCTTATATATTGGAAGCTCTTTTCCTGTTTTCGCTTCTCTCCCTACCCAACAAACTTTTCCCTGATATTCGTCCAAGTATTTTTATCTCTGTTGTTTCTAGTAGTCGTCTCGTTTTAGATGTGCCAGGTCTTGTCTCCCCCGTGTATGTTAATATAGGTCTAATTGCTGCTTTATAGATTTTTATTTTTGTGTCTTGTCTTAGGTGTTTGTTCTTCCAGATTGTGTCATTAAGAGATCCCGCCGCTTTACTTGCTTTTAAGCTTTGTTATCGTACTTCTTCAACATGTCCGTATCTAGTTATATCTATTCCCAGATATCTAAACCTTGCTTCCTTCTTTATTATTTTCCCATCAATTTCGATTTTACATCGTAGTGGGTATTTAGATTTTGTCATACATTTGGTTTTTTGGTTTTTTTTCTCTCAGAAAAAATCAAATGTATTTGAAGGAAGCAATTGCGAAAAAAAAATCATACATAAAAAGTACTCCTTCATCAAGACAATCCACAAAGGTTATCTGGAGACCTCAAAGAATTTTCCTGGGTAAGCGATTTCGTTCAAATGAATTTGATTTGGATCAAATGAAACTTGAGACGTATGTTAAGGTCAAACAGAAATCATTTTACACATAAAAGGCATCTAAATTATTAGAGAAAGGTTGGAGTCGGTGTATCAATCGGGAAGGAGACTATGTTGATTAATAAGGTCAAATTTTTTGAAAATAGTAAAATAAAAGTGTTTATTTTACTAATTAGACCCTACAATTTAGGAAACGAAGTGTCTATTTGTGTTAATGATTGTCATCGAGTTTACTTTCGTCATCAACAGAACAACTTTCGTATTTTCTATTTATCTTTATTTATTGAATTTGTAATTAGTTATTATTGTTTCCAATAGGCGTTGACTGTGCCAAATCGGAAGGCACTCGAAGACAGCAGGAAAAGCGACGATCGTTTCAAAAAGTACCAGGAGAAATTGAGATCCATTAATCCCCCTTGCGTTCCATTCCTAGGCATGTATCTTACGAACATCTTACACATTGAAGAAGGTAATCCGGACTTCCTTCCCAACACTCAGCTCATCAATTTTTTCAAAAGGAGGAAAGTGGCGGAGATCACCGGAGAGATCCAACAGTATCAGAACCAACCGTACTGTTTTAGTGTTGAGCCAAGTATTAGGGTAAGTTGGTCATATCAATACATCATATCAATTCTTCATTCTTCTATCAATATTTATTTCTTCTACCTTCAAATTACTTTTTAATTATCTTCACTTATCCGTAAGATATCGCGGATAACCAAAACGTTGAAGTTTTTTTTAATTTATTGTAGTTTTTGAATAATTTATTTTTGATTTTGAAAACTTGAAAACATGTTGTCCAAAAACGACGTCGACAGCGCAAATACGTATTTAAAAAAAAACACACACACACAAGTTCTTTATGCGGCATATATTTAGGAATTTGGCAGTATTTATTTTTATTGCTTAAAACAGGAAAACTGATCCAATCAATTAAAGCGCTAAAACTCATCCGATTTATCTATTTATAAATTTCAATTCATTCATTAGGATGCTTATAAAAGTTCTGCAAATAACTCCAATTTCTTTATTTCTTCCTAGTTCTTAATTCACACCGCAAACAAATACAGGGTAACATTTTTTTAAATTAAACAAACATTAACGTTTAATTTAGTGTTTTATATATATATATATATATATATATATATATATATATATATATATATATATATACAGGGTGGTGAATCGTCAAACGGGCCATAGGAAACCCAGTGGAACATTCTAAATTGTTGAATTCCTGCTTCCCTAATTATTTTATACCAAAAGTCAAGAAAAACTATTTGTGAGGACTGAAATATGTATCGAAAACAAATGTTAAGATTGTTCTACGAATTAAACGCATTCCAAAATTTTGCAAGAATATAATACATTTTTCAGGCCACACGCTGTGCAAGAATGTGTATAACATGTTGCGTTTGGTCATATTGATGTTTCTGATATTTGACAATATTTGAATTACCAAAATATTTATTTGTGATTTATTGTTTAAAAAACAATAAAGTTTATTAAAAATGTATTCAGTTGAGGAGAAAGTCGCGATAGTAAAAATGTTTTATTCACGCAATAGTGCACGAATTGTCAGTTCTTTATTTAGCGTAAGATATCGCAATAAACCAATTCCAAGTCATTCAACAATTCAAAGGATTTTACAAAATTTTGAAAATACTGTGACCGTAATTTCTAATTGTACCTGTATAAACAATATTGCTGAGGTAAAGAAATTTAGAAAATTAAAATTAAATAAATGTATTAACAGCAGTTGTAGAAAGTAATTGTTTTGGTTTGGCATTATTATATGAAACTTAACCACAATTGATTGTAATGAGAAATAAATTTTACATATTTATGTTTTGATCTTTCGATTTTGATCCAGAAAACGTTTTTACTTTTTTTAATTCATTCCTCGACTTTACTGTAAACACTTTTGAATTTCTAATTACAATTTCTAAAAATTTCTAATTTCTCATTGGTTTGACAAGAAGTTTCATCAATTTTACGGGACATTTCCCTGATTATTTTCATCAGTACTCATCTGCTGCTCAAGTACTCATCTGCTGACTGGAATTTGACTGTCGTTATGTTGTCTCCATTCTCGATTAGATCTTTCTTGATCTTTTTAAAACTACTAGAACCTTTCGCTGGTCACGCAACTTCTTCACTTTAAAATGTTTTAGCAACATCATTGATCTGAGAGTCGCAAATTTTTGAAATAAGTCATAAATAGTCTGTACCGAAAACAAAAAAAAAATTTTCAAAAAAGACAAGGTTTTTTTAACTTGGCTAAAGTGCTAATCTAAACCAAGAACCTTCCTTCTTTTTCCGGGCTTAGGACCGGCAACAAGATCATTGAGGTAGTATGTCAATGATCCTGTAGGCGGAGTTAAAAAACCTGGACTTACCGAGATACAAAACTACTTCACTAAAATTAAAATTTTTAACAAAAAATAAAATAATGCCTTTAAAAAATTAACTGAAAAATTAACAGAGTTTTATATACCTGTATATATGATTAATTTATTCGATAGAACTATTTCATTGGTATCACTTGAAAGATATCATTCATATACTAAAACAGACAAATTTCACAGTACTTCCTCAACTCGCCAACGTATTAACATTATAAAGACTTTGTGAATCAATCATCGTCTTCGTCATATTGCTGTGTTTGTTTTAGATTCTGCGTAGAAAAGAGATGTAATATATAAAATAATTCGTGAATAATATAATACTTATACAAACAACCAGTGGGCTGGGTATACGTAGTTAGACAAGTCAATGAAAGTTTTTACCCAATTCAAAGTAAATGTTTTATTCATAATCCAAGGACTAATTAATAGTAAACCGTGACTTTCATATTCTAAAAGAATTTTAAGAGGGGTATCAGTTAGTGGTACCACTTTGGTTGATCATATTTATTCCTATTCATTTTGCAGGATTAGATCCGACTTTCTCCTGTTATTGTATCTGATTAAATCAGTAAAACTTTGCTTCGTAGTTATAATAGCATATTTATATTCTATATATGTTTCCAGCATTTTCTAGAAACGTTAAATCCATTCGGGGAAATGAACGATACGGAAATCAGTAATTATTTGTATCAAAAATCTTTGGAAATCGAACCGAGAGGCAGCAAGATACCTCCGAAGTTCCCTAGGAAATGGCCGCATTTGAATCTGAAGAGTCCTGGTATCAAAACCGTAAAGACTGCAAAGAGTGTGCCTAGTGCCGTTGCGAATACTATCAGTCAGACCTTGAATTCTACGATAAAAAGTGATGATTCCAAGAGCGAAGATTCTTCCAGGTCTGACAATGATTTTAGTGTTTTTGCACCGGTAAGTATCACTATTTTATGTATAAATCTATTTACTATTCCTTGTTTAGCAGATCAGTCTTGAGTCATAAATAATTGTTTCAGGTACAGTTGGGAACTGGTCAGAACAGTCCTACTTTAAGTCCAGTTTCTCCAGCTGCGTCCAATCCTATTATGAATTGGTTCCATCACACGAGGAGTTCAAGCGTTAGTTCCATTATTTCTACCACGTCTTTCAGACCGTCTAGGACAGAACCTATACCACCATCAATGTAAGTACCGTTTTATTGTTTGTTATATTGGCATATCCTTATCGAAATTCTACTCAACTCCAAATAAAGAACCTTCTAAAATCCTATTGTGAACTTAACCTTTTTTGTTATAGACCACAGAGATACAGTCACAACAGCCAGAGTTCAACTGGTGGACCGAACAGTCCCGGGCCTCATAGTCCCGTCTCTCCCGGACCTCATCTTCCCACCGAACCCATCAGTCCTCGTTTACCTCCTACACCTCCACCGCCACCCCCACCTTTGCCACCAAGGAGGAGAAGGGATAGCCCTGAGATTAGTTCGCCACAACAGGTAAGTCTAGAAATAGAAAATAATATTTTCAGATACGAGGGAGTTGACCTAGTCCAGAGATGATGAAAGTAAAAATGAAATTATTTTGTTATCAAATTTGATAAACGTGGACGCACACTACAGTTTTTGTAGATTATGGGCATACTAGAATAAAGGATACTACACATTTTGCATTAAGAACTCAATATATAAACTCATGGACAAAAATATCAAATATTTTGGAATTTTTCAATTCTTTTTTGTAATCACTAATATTTCAAAATAATTTTAGATTATTATTAGATTATTGATTTTACTCATACAGTAGGCTGATGTATTTGATTGGTTTGAAATATTTTGACGTTTAGTGTCAATCGTACATTTTATCATAAAAAACCTTCTTCACGTAACGGAAAAACCATAGTAATGTAAAACAGAGATACGTAGACGACGTACTGGTATGTTTCACAGGAACTAACAGGCAACTCGACCAATTTTTATCGTATATTAATTCTCTTCATAGTCATATTGAATTTACAATAGAAACAAAACAAAATCAATCCATAAATTTTTTAGATTTAAAAATTATCAGACTTAAAAACAAACATGACTTCTCCATATTTCATAAACCTACCCATACTGACACGACTATTCACAATTCATCATCCCATCCCACACAACATAAACTGGTAGCCTATCATAGTATGTTACATAGATTAACAGAAATTCCGATGTCAAAATATAATTTTGAGACAGAATTAAATATCATTAAGCAAATAGCAGTAAACAATGGATACAACGAACAAACAATTAATAAAATGTTAAATCAAAAACTACACAAGAAAGCCCTGAACTTAGTATTTCCACCACCAGAAAAAAAAACCAGTACCTTCTGCTCGATTACATATACAGGCAAAATATCAACAAAAATAGCCAAACACATTAAAAAGAAAGGAATAACACCAGCTTTCAGAACAAATAACCTAGGCAAATATATTAAAAACAACAAGAGCCAACATAAAAAACACTTACACAGTGGTGTGTACAAACTTAAATGTGGCGACTGCCCAAAAACTTACATTGGTCAAGTGGGTAGAAATTTTAATAAACGAATAGCAGAACATAAAAGGGCTTTCAATAATAGAAAAACAGATTCTACATACGCACTTCACCTTCTAGATCATAATCATTCTTTTAATGACGAAAGTCCTTAAGCTATCTTTGTTAGAATCTATGGAAATCAACAAATTAAAAAACACAGATATAATTCTGAATGACCAGCTTGAGACAAACAGTTCTCCCCTCCTCAACATATTTCATTAGAGACTATAAAGCGTAAACCCATGCCAAAAACAGATCACTTGAGAAAGGCAATCAGCCGAAACAGCTGTAGTGATAAGAATTTAAAATAAATTTTGTGGAAGTGTTGAAAACAAAGTTTTCAGTGTTTTATTGTTACATAAAATGAATTTCCATCAAGTAACGGTCGAATCCATCAATCATAGTAATTCGGTTATTTTTAGTTTAATGTATTAAGTTTAATTAAATATTGTTTTTATTCAAGCAAGTTTAAAACAAATATACCACCAATTCGACACTGCGATGAAGCTCAAGCAACACAGACTGTAATTTTCTCAGGAGAAGTTAATCTACAGTTTCAAATATTTTAGAAATCGCTCATTGACATCGATGCACTTCAGAAATGAGCTACTAAATGTCAGACAAGTTACTGTGAGTTCAAAAACAGTTAGACGAAGCTTAAAAGAAGCAAACTTAAAGCCTAGACGCCCTGCAGAAGTTCAACGTCTTCTCCAAAATCATAAAGCTCGTCGTTTAGAATTTGCAAGAAGACATTCATTGAAATATTGACAACTGGAAAAATGTTCTTTTCACTGATGAGACCAGAATCATGTTATATAAGCCAGATGGTCGAAACCACGTCTACAGAAGAGTTGGAGAACGATTCGCCACCTGCAATCTTGCCCCGACTGTTAGTTTTGGAGGCAGTGGCATAATGCTTTGGGGATGTATTAGTTGGGAGGGACGCACCGCACTTGTGAAAGTGATTGGACGGATGACTGGTGACGCTTACGTTCAAAATATCCTGCAAGATCATGTTTTGCCATATGTTGGTTACATTGGATATGACAGATTGAATAGAATGGAATGCAATTTCCCAAGGGTATGTCCAAAATTAACTTGCAAGTATGCCAAGAAGGATGCAAGCAGTAATAAGAGCTAAAGAGGGAATACTCGTTACTGAACATACACTTGTTTTAATTAAAAAGAGTTGTTTAAGCAATTTAAGTTAGCATTTAAGTTTAGAGTAAAAAAACCCTTTTTACCTATCATTAAGCATTATTTTTTTTCGCAATTTTCTCCGCATAAAAACTTAAAATTGTTCATTAAACATTGCTAAAATATACTATTTTCATAATAAACGACTTGATTGACCAGAATTTATTTTCAAAAAAGAAAAAATAGAAAATTCCAAAATATTCGATATTTTTGTCCATGAGTGTATATATATATATATATATATATATATATATATATATATATATATATATATATATATATATATATTTATTTATTTATTTATTTATTTATTACATATTGCGGGCTCCTTAGCAAAAATTGTGTATTTTTCATACTTTCACAACAGCGAAGAAAACAAAGAAAATTATCGACTGGAAAGATTATAACTGGTGTTTGTTGGAATTAAAAAGTAAATATTTTTAGCTAACATCCTGCCAAATTGTCATATGGAGAATATATGCTCATAACACTTCAATGAAAATATCGGAAACAAAAGAGATGGTTTCAAAATATGCATTATTGGAAAATTCTCTGTTCGCCAGATTTGTCTGGCGTTCATAAGTCAATAGAGATTTGTGAACGGAAAACAAATATTAAATGTAAGACCCTATATGTAACATAAAAATAAATTCGAAAGATAATTAAGTACTAAAGATTGTTTTTTTCTATTTTAGATGAGACAGGCGCCAGACGCTCCCATTCTCCCACCTCGTGACAACTCTCTTCCTCGTGATAATTCCCCTCCACCCTTACCACCACGAAGAGAGCCGGGAGCATCGCCCAGCGCTCACTCTCACTCCCATTCACACTCTTTCCCTCACCATTTTATGAATCCCCTTCCAAATATAGGAGGACACAGTACTTTACCGAGGTTGAATCCCACCTATACTTCTCAACTTCATATGAGGAGGCATGCAACATTGCATCCACACCCACAGCAGCATCCTAGCACACATAACGGGACCAGGTGAGTTTTGATTCTTATTTAACTGTGCTATGTAACTGGATTTTTATTAGAGAATATGTACTTAAACTTAACAAACCCAGAGTAAGGGGAGTTCAGTAGTTGGGTGAAAGAGTTCATCGTTAGACAGAATCATATGGACTCAAAAAGTCTAGTTGGAATAGGTCGCGTTTGATTGGGATATTTACAGTTTCGATGTGATTTTGGTCTGTTATTTGAGATGAATTTTAGTCTTCAAATCTCTCGTTTTATATGTTTTGAAAAGATCCCAATATTACTATTGTCATTATAAATATATTCTTAATATATCTATAAGCCATTCATATTGGCTTTTAATACTCAATAGAAAGATAGAGGCAAAGATTGTAAAATAGTAGAGAGAAATATTCGTGACTACGAATCCTTCGTCAATGGACTGGCCTATCAGCAGATAATATGCCAAAATATTAATATTAAAAAATACAAAATATATACTGTTTTTTACACAGATGCATCAAAAGAATCTGGTGGCACCTGTACGGCTTTTATTGTCCCACAGCAAGTACCGCGCACATTTAAATTGAGTAAAAAACATCCATTTTTACAGCAGAAGCTTTTGCCATTATGGAAGCTATAGTATTTATCATATGGATAAGACAGAAAACCAAAGTCACCGATGTGGTGCAAAAATCATTAAAGTTGAAATGGGAATACGCTGGACATGTAGCTAGGAGCGATCTAAACAAATGGCACAGATCAATTTTAACCTGGAGACCATACCAACACAAAAGACCCAGAGGCAGACCTCCTATGAGATGGACAGATGATCTGAAAAGGACTGCCGGGAAAAATTGGCTACACGTAGCGTACAATAAAAAACAATGGAAAGGAAGACTTGAAGAGGCTTATGTTCAGATGTGGACGTGAATGGCTAGACGAAGAAGAAGTATTTATCATAGAGAACAATAGTACATACTCAATAATTTTTTCTGATTCCTGATCAGTTTTAAATAGTCTACAATCACATTTGCAAATCAACTCCGCATATATCCATCCTTTTTTGTTAGGCTAAAAGCACACTCAGGTATCACATACAATGAATAAGTTGACAAAGCAGCTAAAGAAGGCACACAGTTGGGAGAAGATGTTACACACGTATTAGCATTGGATGAGAGAATAAATATAGCTAAGGATAATTTATATCAAAAATGGTTTAAACAAACAGATATTTCTGTTTGACAAAATGCACAAGATACACATTGCTAGAACCAGACAAAAAAACTACTCGTTTGCCAATTGTGACTGTCCGAGAAGTTCCATAACAACCATATCCCGGATGAAGTTTGGACAGGGTTGTTGTCCGCACCATTTATACAAAATTAATATAGTTGACAACCATTTGTATTCTATTATAATCATAGACATATAATACAAGATAGACTGACCGCTGTAATACAGTGGTGTTCCCCCAGTGCGACAGAGAACACTGTCGCAAAACAGTCCTTGCATCTCTGTCTAATGGGCCGGATTTTTCGACCACGTGACCTTCTATCTTATATTAGATGTCTATGTATATATAATACCTGACTAATAAGGCTAAGATAACCTTACTCCTCCTCAATATTTTCTCCTTCGTAAGGATGTAGTGACGTCATGTAATTTGTTTGAATATTTCTGTCCAATTATCTCTCTCCTATGCGTGTTGTTTTGCTTTGAAGAATGAGTAACCAGTCATGTCCTTTATTTGGTCAGACCATCGTACTGGAGATCTTCCTCTGGATCTTTTACCCGCTACGTTACCTTCAACTATCATTTGCTCCATGTCTTCTCTTCTTCTAGTTATATGTCCAAAATATCTCAGTATATTTTGGTTGGTAGTTGTGATGACTCTACTTTTTATGTTATTGACATAAGATTGACATTGATTTAAGTTCTGCTAGAATTGAGTTATTTGTGCGATGGGCGGTCCATGATATGCGCAACATTCTACCAAAGAATATAGACGCATATAGAAGGACAGTTCAAATGAGCGATTTGGTCGCGGTTGTGACTGCATAAACTCAAACCGTGGCAGTCGGCTTAAAACCATCATGAAAGATGTAGTTATGGTTAAGTGGGAGAGGAGTACGAAAGGAGCAATTTATTTAACTTACGCATCTACGTGTAATTAAATTTCGATGTCATTGATTTGCAAACTGTCTTCTTTTTTTTAATTTTAAAACTTAAAAAGGTATATTTACAATATTCAAAGTATTTATTTTTTTTATTACATGTAAATAAAATTTTATAACTTTGAATTAAAAATAGGTTTGTTCCAACACTACGAAAAACCGTCACATAATTTTTTTATACTCTTTTCCTGTCCAAAAATTTACGAAACATTTTTAAAAAATTTCAAAATTTTTCAACCAAAAATTTAATTTTCTCAGAACTTTTCATCAAACTTTTTAGACAATTTTAACTTCTGTCCTTTAATTTGCAAGATTGTTATTCCACCAGGGTACTTTCCCGTTGAAATTCCTCACAGCGCTTAAAGACAGTTATCTTTAAGCGCTAACATGACAATGAAATTGTACGGCGACCATGTCTACGTTCAATGTATACCTTATCGTCCCTTTAATCTTACCTAAATGATATTCCAGGTCTGCTTGATATGCTTCCCAATTTGTTTTACGAGGATTACGATAAGTTTCCTTGATATGCTCATTGTCTGACTCGATGGTTTGAACAAGACACGTCATCTAAAGCATGACATTTTTTAACAGTTTGGTATTTGTACTGCCTTAGGTTAGATGGTAAGCATTCATATCATAGCCAATGATTAATTGCAGTTCATTTTTCATGCAATCTCTCACTAACTGTTCTAACTCCCTTGATGGTTGTTCGGGATTATCATATGGAAGGTATGCTGATCTGAGAACTATCTCCTTCATAACTCCTTCCTCTTTACTGTCGTTCAGTCTATGGAACAGAGATCACAACCAGTCTTCTATGGTAAAGTCTTGATTTTGCCTCTTTATACTCGTTAACACAGTTCACCCACAGGGTCCCTAAATGATGTTTTATGGAACTGCAGAAGTTCATTTTGACCTCAGATATGAGTTTCATCAAGTGCTTGCTCCAGTTTGTTAATGATCAAATTTGCTTGAGCCCGATCTAGTTGAGTATCAGGATGGTGTCTGTGTGCTACCGCCATTCTGAATACGTTTGTCAGGGTGCTTTATGACCTAGTCTGCTCGTTTCTTAGTAACACTTTGGTTTCTTAGCAACTTTGTTACGAGGGGAGTGATGGTATTCTCCCGAAGTCTCTTTTTATCGTCGGGTGTTGCTGATTTGGATTTCTTAGGATTTGCTATGGTCTATGTCCAAGCAGCCATTTTTCCCTTTTTCTTATCTTCCTTTGTTGAGCCCTAGTGAGGCGTTATTTGAGACTTACTGATTTATTTTTTAATTAAAAAATCCGAAATTATACTTCACAATTCCGAATTTTCAAATTGTAAAAAATAATTCTTTGGTGTATGTGCTAAAAAGCAATTCTAGCGTACTAACAAGATCAGGAATTGTTTTTTGATTGAAACACCGTACAATTTTTTCAGTTGTCTCTCCCGGTGATTGACTTTTAATTAACTTTATTTATAGTTTATAAGAAGAGTGTTGAAGAGAGTAGATTTGTACATATTTCAACTAAAAATTTGAATCATAATCTCTAAAAGTCTCTAAAAATCTCTAAAAAGATTCATTTATTAAAAGTTAAAATAATATTATTTTCTTTAAAAAAATTTATAAAATGCAAAAATTTACTGCTATTCTACGACCACGCGGCATCTACATATAAAAATATCTAAAGTTGCATTTGTTGCCCCACTCTTTCATATTTTAGAAGCAATAATAGCGCTGACATGACCGCTCACTAGTGGTACTAATAAGGAACTAAAATCTAAGATCCACCTTTGCTTCTTTTTTATAACGTATGATCAACATTTGCTGACGCTAAAAAATAACAGTGAAAGATCCTTCTATATGCGTCTATATTCTTTGATTCTACGGTAGACCCACATTTCAAATGCCATTATACGCTTTGAATCGGCTTTTTTTATTGTCCAAGTTTTTGAAGCATAGGTGGCGATAGGAAATATCAATGCTCGAACAAGCGTAATTTTGTGTTTTTTGTGATGTCAGTGTTCTTCCAAATTTTTGTGAGTTTGGCTATTGCCGATCTGGCCATTGAGATAACCTTACATTAAAAATTAAAAAAACTAGACTTAATACTTCGTTTCTGGCTGCAGGAGCTAATCCTAAAGCAAAAAAAAATAATAGAAAAAAAAAATAAACTACATATTAGGTTATATAGATAATTTGTGTTTATATTCTTATACATTCGTGATAGCGATTCGTCCAAGCGATGAAGTTTTTATTGCACCGTTTTCTCTAATTAAGATTGTTTTTAGATATCATAATATTCGTCGTACTAAGAGTTCTTTAAATTTTTAACCGACTTTCCACATTGCACAGATTGTTAACTTCCTTCTGAGCTAATTGTATAGCCAATAAAAGTTATAGGTATCGATTTGCTAACTTTTTATTGTTACAGTTTACCACCAGCAGCCCAACCACCCAGTATTTCTCCCAGATATACCGTGGAGGTAAATTCTGGCCAAGTGACTCCTCAGCTGCCTCCTCGACCAACAGTGAGATCTGCAGGGCTGGCGTGTGGCACCATGTTCCAGTACCCAACTACGACCACCACTTAAGGAATTGTAAAAAAGATATTTTTAAAAGAAAAAAAACTGCAAAATATTACGCTTATCATCAGGTTGCTTCGCTTGGCCATAGATGAAAAAATTTCGAAAAATTATGGAGGGCTTAAATGTATTTTAAACGGTTGCAAAAAGACGTTGTTAGACGGTTGCAAACAGGCTAGTCACAATTCTCATAGTTTCCGAATTGTTATGGAAACGGGTCTTTTTAAATTTAATACATCTTTATTGAGAAATTATGGTGAAGATCTGGTAAAAGTGTTGTTTGTCTCAGATTTAAAGCAGGAAATAGATAGGTTTAACGCCGAAAAATGCATGTATATATACATAATCATTTGTAAAATTTTAAGACGACTCTCAAATGATTTGTTTTCGGTATACTATTAGTTTTTTCTAGTTTTCAATTACGGCAATGATCTGGTAGCTCGAAATAGTGGGATTTTTGGCTACTACTTAAGAGATTTGTGTTCGATCCCAAGTGAAACCAAGTATTGTTGAAAATATGCAAATGTTTCAGTAGGAATAAAACGTCTAAAATCTAAAAAAGCTGTGCACAGGACCATTGCCTTCCTTGTAGACCATAAGGTCCACCATCCATCAAAAATTTCTAGTTTAAACTAATTATAATAACAAACGGCGTCCGAATAAAAAAAGGTAAAACATTACCAACACCATCAGAAGAACTTAACACCACCAGAAGCATGTCTGTATCCTGAATTAGCTGTTACATTACTTCGTACTTATGCCATCCATTTTCCGATTTTTTGTTAATCGTATTCATATTTCTTCTATTACATGAGTCTTCTTTACATTTATCTTTCTAAACTGATTTCAAGGTGCTGAAGACCGGAAGTAATAGAATTATTATTATTATCTTTATGTCGTCAATATGTATTTGTAAGCGCCGTCTTAAATATTAATATCACATATTCAACAACCTCTGAGAGCACTATCTTTTATCAGATCTATCAAAGATATATCTTAGTATAAAAAATTAAGATAACTTGATTATTCACTTTTTACAACTATTTCCGTTGTGGACAAGTGTAATAATTACTTTACCTGTTTACCTGCACTTCAAATTGCCTCTGAAATCTAGCCTAGATTGATAGGTGGAATATAAATCGATCTATAGCTCTGTTCTTAAATGAGTATTTTTATAAATTGTACAGTTTTGCCGAATTGGACGCTCGTAAGAATTGAACGAAAGGCAAAAAACACAGTGGAAAACAATGATAACCTTTCTGTTTCAATTTTTAATTTAGCTTTATTATAATTTTTGGCGGCTCAGTAAAGTTTTGGTTTATGTCATTTACATTATTCTAATATTTGTGTAATAATTGTCTCAACATATACAAGAATGTTGTTTATTTTTGTTCAATTCAATAAGTCTTAGGACTGTACCATTTATATATGCCTTCTAGAATAAAACTGGAGATCGTCTTAGAAAATGCGTGCGAAATTTTTTGAAATGTTCTTCTGATTGGTCCATCAGATCAGTACAAATAAGAAATTCGTGCACTCGTTATTAGATTGTACAATAAGAATGTTTTTAATTTCACAAAGGTCATTCCAATAACACAGCGTGTTTTGAATGATCATTCAGTCTTGTAATGCGATCATTCAACGCAATGCCGTAGAGTTAGGACAACTTTAAGGAATATTTTGCATTCGTTTCATAGCAATAATATTCAGTGTCTTATTATTAGCCATTGAAATGTTTCCGTAATTATTATTTTGTAGTGTGAACAAATGAGCTGTAAGATGGATTAAATTCAAGACCAAACCATTTAACATAATACGCTTATAGATTGTAAATTGCCGAATGATTCATTTTATCTGCTCAAAATACTTTTGAATTAAATTAACAAAAGGTTCTTTCCTCAATTTATAAAAAAAAATTAAAAACTCTTCATTACTTTAGATGTTCCAGCAATATAAATATCAGATTCTGTGAGAGTATGCATTTTTCCAGACAATAATTCATATTTTTTCATAATTGTCATATTTAGTCCAAGAACAGTGAATTTAGTTCCTCACTTCTTGTCGCCGAACTTATTTTTATCAGACTAATTATTTCTATGTCACTATCATGACAGTTCGTTATAGTACGATATTTTCAAGACACTATCGGGACGCTTTATTGATATAGTTTCTCATAGTAAGTATCTGCCAAGTTTTCTATCGGTGTTTTATGAAGTTTTCTCGGAAATAGGGTAAATATTGTGGACATTATAGATATATTTAAGCAGTAGGTCGGCACCCATTCGAGATGATCAAAACCGTCCGGATAAGTTATCAGCCATTATACCTGATGTGTGAAAGTATAGATTGCTTAGTTAATTACAAAATATTTTTGTATTCATCTCATATGATCCAATACGCTTGGTTGCACTAAAGTACCGATTAGAAGGGGGAATTTATTTGCCGTTGATAGACAAATTCTTCGCTGGTATCTACTTTCTTGAAGATAAAACTCTCCAGTAAAACATTTCTACTGTATTGACTTAATTACTAGCCTATAGATTAATTATTATAGTATATTATTTAGTTCATATTTAAGGAACTTCTGACTAGCGAGCAGATAAAAAGAACACCTTCTACTTTAATAATAGGCAGATGGTTGCAAACTATTCCTTAAAGAACTGCATAAGTAACTGTATCCTATTCTTTTTTAAGTTACGATTGATGTATATTTTCATTTTTAGTACTGAAACTGAAAATTATGATTCGTAAATACTACACGAATTACAATATTTGCAGAATACAAGAAAACTCAGAAGAAAATAGACATTCTATAAATTCTTTTGTGTCTGATGACTAGATGTCCTTTAAACCCATTTAGAAATTATTTTTCATCACTGAAATCAATTGTTACTCTTTTCATTATAAGTTCTTTTAGATATTTCCATGCCTATGTTTCATATATCTGCTTTAAGGTCTTCCACACATGTATTTCTGTTAACCAAAGACTTGAAATGGTCATAAAATTCCCATAGAGTTAGTCCCTGAAGGTGAGCGAGTGCCAAAACCAAGACTGTGTGCTTTTTTTTCCGGTTCAATAAGTTGTTCTGCCTTGAATAAGCGACAGTATTAGATATGGTAATTGTTAACACATTCTTTCAAAAGAGAAACCCAACTATTCACTCCCAATAGAGTATTTGAAGACAAGAAAATAAGATATACTTGATTGTAAGGACTGAATAGTCAGATGTAAACCAACAACATAAGTTGATTTTGCTGAACATCGAAGTAAAAGTGAAACTAAACCAAAATATCGGAGAGAACCACAAGAAATCAAGAGGTGGATGTTAAAAGATGAAAAAAATGCCCATTCAAGACAAAAACAGTAGGAAAAATGTTTAGTTTCAAACAGGTATATTTAATACAATTATGGAAGTAGGACAAATGCCAGACGAATGGAGAAGCAGTATATTAGTATCTGTTTACAAAACCAGGGGGAAATACAACAATGTATAAACTATTGAGCCATATAACTACTTAGTCACACCATGAAAATATGGGAGAGAATAATTGATAGACAGATACGTGAAGAAACCGAAATATCACCTGAGACGTTAATCATCCAATACGAAGAATTGCAGATCTACTGGTTCCTTGGAGGAGCAGGAGAGGAAGGCCAAAGTAGACCTCCGGGGAGGCGATTAAACAGGACACGTCCGTTAAGAGGATTAATATTGATATGACCCAAGATACAGACTTATGGAGAAATGTAATTAGGGAAGCATATATGAATAAAGGCAAAGATCATTTTTTTGAAATTCAACATAGATTACTTTTGAATTTCAAAGTACCTAAGAATCTACAACGTTCCTAGGTTCTTTGAAACCCGCCAGACTTAGGTAATTTGGAACATAAGTACCTGGAAACGTGACTGTATACATGCCTATATACTTTAAACTTAAAATCTGAACTGGATCGTATAATTTAAGATGTTTCCCTGATTTGTCTACTAAGTTATGTTCGCCAACTCTCATCAGACATATATCATTTCTATAAAACTATTTACGATTTATAATTTGAGAATCAAGAAATGCATTCAAAAAAATATAGCAATGAGTAACTTAAAAAAAAGACACCAAATAATATTCTGATAGTACTCATACTATAAATAATAATGTAACAAACACTCCTCCCTGATACTTACATGTATTAAAATTTCTCATATCCAAAAAGGATATTATGTATGCGTTTGTTTAAAATTGTCTCTCAAACGTTTGATGAAATGTGTTACCTTTATTAGTAGAGATTTTTAATTAAGATGTGCAGTTGATTCTGATGTAGACTCAGAGTAGGAAGTATCTGTCTACAGTGTTAGTAACATAACTGAAGTAACTTGGGGAAATAATACAAATTTTTTGCTTTATAGAACAGCAACTATAAAACACTGGCTGCTTTTTATATTTTTTATAAAAGTAAACTGAAGATTGCGCAGCGATGACTCCGTTCGGCAAATCGTCTGGAGTCAGAAATACGTTCGAGATATTTTTCACACTTTTCTTAGTCGTACCTTGAAGCTATAGGGTATAGCACACATATGACGAGCATTTCAAACTTAATATGATTCGCTGCATTAATTTTGCTACAATCGAAACTCTAAGAGATACAGCTAAAAGAGATATGTTTTTAAGTAGTTAATTATTTTCAATCACTTAACCTTAACAATATTTCGCAATACGAATATGTCAAAAAGTTTTGTTGACAATTTAGGCAGCCCAATTTCGAGGAATTACACAGATTTAACAATTTGACCACCGAAAGTACAATAACGTATCTACATAAAGTCATTACAGCAAATAGATGTTAGTTTTCATTAACTGAAAATTATATAGACATATAATACAAATATACTGAGTGCTGCAATACAGCCCCGTTCCCCCAGTTCGACAGAAAAAACTGACGCAAAACAGTCCCTGTATCTCTGTCTACTGGGCCGGGTCTAACGACCACGTGACCTTCCCTTCATTTGTGTTTGGACTGGGAAGGTAACGTGGGCAATAAAAACCGCTCATAAGAAAGAGATGCAGGGACTGATTTGCGTTAGTTTTCTTTGTCGCACTGGGGGAATGGGTCTGTATTGCAACGCTTAGTCTATTTGTATGTCTATGCTGAAAACCTCACCAAATATAACCTCCCTAGGAGTTCTAAAATTGATTTTTGAAAAATACAAAAATACAACATAAAAAAACTGAAAATAGCCTTTGTTATATAGTTGCATAATGTTCTGTTGAGAAAGATTTCAACTGCTATGTGATGCTATTCAAAATCGACTGAGAAATCTCTTAAATTTTCTCGTTGTTTAGTATTCTTTCCCTGTAAAGATCTATTTGTTGTTAGAATTTTCTAGATTTTTTCACTTAAATGTAACCCTTGGCAGAAAAATATTCATTATCGGCGATTTTCACGAATTCTACGGTTATCCTTTGTGTGTACCTTTCATTGCATGTAAACGTAAAAATACCGATGGTGATGATGCAGTACACTGAGAAAAAAGAATTAAGCTAGTTTAATTATGTGCCGTGAGAGGAACATTCAAATGTTGTCAGTAGAAATTACCACGTTGTGATATTTAAATGTTGGTGAGGCCTCTCGTTTGTTTTTTCAGTTGAACGTGAAATCCTTCTTTCATTGTGTCAAGAATTATTTCTTATCCTATAAAATTCCATTCTATATCTGGAATATACCCATATTTTTGCTATATTTGCTTATTCCATTCGTTTCGTTTTCTTTATCGAACTTTGTAAGTTATTTACCAAGATACTGGCATATATGTAAGCTGTTTGTAGATCATCTAGGCTCGTTATTTTTATTTCAACAGTTTTTTTTTATTCTATTTTGTAGTTTTATTTTTTTAATTGTCGTTTTGGATATTTGTCTCTTTATTTTATTTCACAGCCCCAATATGTCTAGTGTTGTATTTATTTTTATTTTTAATGACCTCTCATACTATTATTAATTTTTATCCATTCTCCACTGTGTCCAAACAGATGTAGTGTTTTCTTTTTCTAAAAAAGTGACAATTCGTTCTTCATCGTTAAATTTTTTGGTTCCTTTATTTATTCGTTGTTTCTACTATGATTTTATTTGCTTATCTGAATTTAAATTTTTTTACTTTATCACTATCCGTATTTCACATATATTTGAATATATCTCTTTTTATACATAGTAAAGTGATTTTTGATGATCTCATTGATAACTACAAATAGTATTTTAACACACTGACCACTTTTGATCGTTTTTCTTTCGACAGATATGGATTAATAAACACCGGAATATTTGTATGTATTATGTACATTACGTTTTTTTGTTGTTGAAGTAATCTATCTCATAAAAAATGAATTTGTTGATAAATTATAATTTTTAATTTTATTTGTGAATATGTAAGTTTTTTCTTAGTGTATATATCCAAATCAAATGTAGCCCGATAACCTAAAAAATGTGTATATAATGTATATACTGTTGTACCATACTGTAAATGTTTGCCAAAAAATGTTAAAACAATGTTTTCTATGTTAATTTTCGTTCGTAAGTTCTGGTATTATAGTAACGGTGTTTCATACTGAATGGTACGATATTTTTTTTTGATTTATCGATTACTTTCAGTAGTAATATGTATCAATTTAAAAAAGTCTTCAGATAAGTATGAGTTCTTTGAATAAAGACTATTTTAGAAAACGATTCTTTCCGTGAAATATGTTTAATTATGGTACGTACTGCTTATTCCAATTAAAACAAATAAAATTAACCAGTCTTTAGATTGTATAACAAACTTTTTAATTTGCTTAATTTTTGGATTGTAAAAGTGCAAATATGTGGGCGTTAAATGTCGGAGATGTAAATGAGTAGGAAACAAAACAAAAACATGAATGGAATAATCCTGTTAATAGAATCTTAGAGGGGGAGAAAACAAGTAGAAATACCACGCGAGAAATCACCGAAGTGCAAAAGAAATATTAGCAGAGCGAGGCAAATTCGTAAGTTGTAAAATTAATATCGAAGAAGAAGCAGGCGTTAAGAATATGTATATAATAAGAACAAAGCAAAAGTATATATTTAAGAGTTTTACTCACAGTATGAGCTTCAAGGCTTTCTTCACAATAAGTTTTAATTACTTTCAAAATCCGCCTTGAACCGAGGAGCAACGTAGGTGCACGTAGCACATTGAGGGGGAAAATAAAAAACTCATTAAAAAGTAATCACTTCTCATTTTCTCAAAATCTCATACTGGCAAGAGTCGCATCAAGAATGTTTTGTTAGGACCTGAAACATTGTAACTGGAAGGCGAATTCAGTGAAAACATTGATAGAGACCATATTGATTGTGTCATATAAATCAAAGCATATGTAGTTTGTCTCACCTTGACTTTGCAGTACAGGCTCTTATGGTCACAACGATGCCAAATTTCACTAGAAAATAGTTTGAAGAAAATGTGCGTATTTTTAGTACACTAAATATAAATAGCTTTAATATTGAATCAAGAGTTTTATGGAATTTTACATTTTGTCGCTGCCAGAGGTTCAAAAACACATTCTTTTCGAAAGGTAATTGCATGAATGAAAATAATTATGTATACATTTATATGATAATATATTTAAGAACATAAAAATTGTAAATCGTAATAAATAAGTCTAGGTACTCGTATAATTATTATAATATATTTCAACTATATAGTTCAGTTTTTATTCTATTCTTATTAGCCTTGGAAGTTATCGACGCCAAAGTAAGGAATCTCCCTATCGAGTTTACCTGACAAAAATTGCCAATTTTCCACATTCGTGGTTTTGGTATCGTACCGTAATATTGGATATAAATTTCAACAATTTAAGTGGCTCAATGAATTAAAGAAGATTAATTTTAACGGGAATCAAAAAAAAAATTTGATGAGAGCAAATTTCGGGTTGGAAATGTCAGTTATTTCTTTAATAAAATTTCAGTTAAATATAAATTTAAATTTATATTCAAATATTATAATACATAGTTGTATGGAAAAAGTTTATTTGATTACATTAGTTATTACGCATATCAATTCTATAATTATTGTTGATTGCCTTTCTAAATTGGTTTTAATTTAACCTATCTAATGTTCGATTACAAATTCTTTTGGATAAAATTGGCATCGCTGCGCTAAAAACTCACATAAGGATTGCATTGCCCTATATTCCGTGTACTGAAAAGTCAAGGTGAGACGGACTATAGGAACTATGAAGATTTCCATATTAAACTGAATCGTGATTTTCAATCAAAAATTTTTTTTTCATTTGCAAATATCAATTAACTAGATAAATTTTTATTGAATTGAAATTTGTTTTTTAATTTTTTTTGAAAAATATTGACATAGATTTTACGAATATTGTACCGTTCGTTTTGAAACACACACGAGGTATGAGTGAATATAATGAATACAGTAATTAAAGAAGAAAAAAAAAAGAATATAAAGGAATTGCGAGATAAATTTTTTATTGTGGACATTTTTTCGGAAATAGCCTAAAACGGAAAGCAGAATATACAACAAATAGAAATATATATAGTGCATAAACTGCTGTCACAATTAGATCGTTTTAGACTATTTCCCAACCCAACTATTTTTAAATTGATGATTTTTTAAACTGTGATAGTAGAAAAAGGACCACACTATTTGTAAAAAAAAATAAATATATGAATAAATGTATCAATGTATTTTGTTTAAGTTTTATTTTTTATTTATAGAGCTTCCTATAATCCAAATTCAATAGTATTTATTATCAGGGCAGACTTTTGTAGTTCGTAAACACTGGATAGTAAACGGCTATTTATTTATTTATTTATTAGCACACAAATTTACTTCTCAATTGTCATTTTTGCCGCTTACATCTGATAAAGTAGACTCGCCTTGTTGCGAAATTTATTATTTAGGACAGCGTGCAGCTTATCAGTGTTGTGCAAACCAAGTCCGGTGTGGACAAGGTGGCTGAGCTATGCAGTTTATCTTTCACTACCAGAACATGTCGAAGATGGACATTTGTTGTATTTTTTAGAATGCTTGACAAAGCTGGCATCAATAGCCGTATTATCCACACTGCGAATAACATTAACAACAAAACAATTGAACGGAGGATTTACCTGCAATACTTAGGGTTCGATATTGTGAAAGATTGGTTGACAATCAGATCAGCTGTAACCTCGGAAACCTTTTTTGGATGGTGCTAGAAAGGTCACCAATGGAGACACTGCGGACGGCAGCCAGAAGGTTGGTGGAGAGCGAGTCGTGGGTTCGAAACTAGCTTTTGGAACCGGGAATGGGTCTAACGAACGAAATTAGTAAAGGTAGAACAGGATAAGATATTAGAAAAGATATAGAAATAAACAAAAAGATAGATGGGTAAAATTACCAAAGATAAGATAGAAAAAGGGCGCCACTTAATTTTTTGGGTTCAAGGAGAAAATTAAGAAACCTTAGAAAAAAAAAAGAGATAAGGAAAGATATTTAGGTTCTGAGACCAAATCCAAGGAAAGATATCAACAGTTAATTATTAAATAAATTTGGTCAACACACTATATAAACAAATAATAAATTTATTTTTTGTTTTATTTACTTACCTATGAAACTTAATGAGCCTGATCTTTCTTCTGGTCGAAGGTATAATAATTATTTAATATAATAAACAAACATTCAGAGGTATTGTTATATCAGGAAACTTATTAGGAGTCCAGAAATAAAATTCATTGATAAAACAAAACAATATATTCAACACCACTATGATACAGGCAGCTGAATGTACACACATTTAAAAAAAATGCACCATCAATTATTAAATGGTAGTATACATATAACAATAAACAGTATTATAATTAGGAAATACCTTTACAAATACAATATATAATAAAATCATGCAGTTTAAATTATCAGTGAAGAGAGCCTGAAAGTATTTAAAAATATTCAACTAAAGTTGATTAAAGAAATCTCGAGATAACGGGTTAAAAATGTATAACAATTATAGCAAATAATAAAATGATTAAATTTAAATTCTAAAGAATACAAAAAGGTTTCAAGAATTCTGTATTATAAAAATTAAACCAACCCGCATATTATCTGTCTCGCACTGTTATTTAATGATTAACTGAGAATTAAATGTTCGTAATTTAGAAGTACTTAATAGCTGATTGAAAGTTCGTATCTTCTTCTTTATGTGCCGTCTTCTACCGAAGGTTGGCGACCATCAAACGATAAGTTTCTCTGTTTTGTGCCGCATGTATTATGTGAAAGTTCGTATGAAAATATTAAATGTTCCTTGATTGAATGCTAACTCAGTAGTTAACCTTAACTACAGGAGAAGAAATAGTCGACGGAGATTCGCCCAGATAGTTGAAGATAATATGATTATGATAACTTACGATAAATCTTGATGGCTGCTGCACTACTTCACTGAAGCTATTATAATACTTTACTTGTATTAAACACTGAATTTAATTAAATTAAAGGTAGTTTATACCAATCTTTAATCTAATATGGTATTAGATTAAGAAACTCAAACATTTAAGTGTATACACACTTAAAGAAAAAAATCACAGAGACGGTAATATAGGCAAGCGTCTTTACTCAAAGATCGCCCTGCCAGAAGTGATTTTCTTTCTCTCCCAATTTACCAAGCTTCCCAAAAAGAAAGGTACGATAACCCCCACTTGACAGGCCAGCCTGTATGTATTTCTAGGAAGGTAAGGTTCTAACGAACATCGGAAGGTTCGAGGTAATTACGGTACTAGTAATTTGGAACGTGAGGAAAATAAAACTTTCTGAATTACGTTCTCTCAGAAAAATACTATAAAGTGCTTTCGACGATGTTTATCAAATTTATTAAACAGAAACCGGTAAGAATTAACCGAAGATTAACCAACTCGGCGTCTTTAATAAGTCGGACCTTCCGTGTTTTGAGATAGTCGGTAGATTCCAATGAAATTTCCTAATGGTAAACACGTCCACCCGTGTATATATTATTTGCAAATACGGCCATCGGCGTCTCAGAAACAGGTGTAAAAGGATTAAAAATTATTTAATATTTTAATTGCAAAAAAAACGGGTGTGGCAGTCCAGTGGGACTGCCGGTGGAAGTTACACTTCTATACACGCATTAGCCGTTACAAATTTATTTGGGAGTCAATCTGCACTATCATTACATATGTAATTTTATAGGTAAGACATAGCAGAAAGAGAAACAGAATTAATAACAACTTACTAACACTGAAAGATTGAATCAATATTTTGATGAAAATGTATATTTTTATTTTCATTTATGTATGAAAGGAGTTGAATGCAAAAATTTTTTTACACATACTCTGCAGTAAAATTCATTGTTTATTTTGTTATTAATATAATAATACAATACAAATTAAAATGCAATATCCATAAGTATTTAAAAATGACAATAATGTGATAATATTAATAAAAAAGTCCTCCCCGACTGGGAATCGAACCCCGGTCTCCCGTGTGACAGGCGGGGATACTGACTACTATACTACCGAGGACATGACACAAATGTATTTCAAAATTGACAGTTCTGGATCATACAGTGATTTATTGAGATTATTATTTTGAAATGCAAAAGACTAATATAATTATGAACATTTAATAAATAATACAAAACATATTACATAAATAATAATATTAATAAATATTTTATTATATGTATAATATTATATGTATATATCTTTATATAATATATATAATATTAAATTATATATACAAAAGGAACATTTTTATATTCGAGAGAGAAAATATATCTTCTGTCTCTCTTACTCATTATCTTACATATGTAATGATTTCACAGATTCACTCCCATACAAATTTCCAACGTGGAGCGCGCGTATAGTATAACTTCAAAAATTTACACAGCTAACTCACACATTCTTCGTACATTACGTGAGAAGGCAACAAAATATATTGGAGGCTCTACTGAATCAAACGAAACAACAGAACCGCTCAGAAAAAACGCAAGGTGCTATATTTGTCCACGAAAAGATGACAAAAAACAAAATTTTTCTGCGAAAAATGTTATCAAATCATGTGTCACATCACGTGAAATACATTTGCGAAAAGTGTTTTGATCACAAGGAGGAAGAACAAGAATCCGATGATAGCTGCTAATGAGTTTTACTTACCTAATTTGTTTATAACTTTTTAATTTTATTTTTTAACTTTTATAATATTAGTAGCTAATAAGGTAATTTTGCACCAACAATTCGTTTACAGACATCCATTATCAATCACTTGAACAACTCAACTGAAATGGCGGAACGTCCGTACCACTCACTGCGCGCTCTGCGAGAACAACTGATGAGTCATTAATACGTCATGTCTGGATGTCCTGAAAATTTTCTTTCGGACTTTTTTATGCTAGGTGTATAGAAAAGCACTTCGTGTTAATCTTGTGCCTTTAGTTCTTGGTTAAATGGTATATTTTCTCGATAAATCAGATAAATAATAATACATGATCTGTTCGTTTTAAAACTGGACTATTTCTGGACTCTAGAACTGCATGAGTTCAATATTTACGGTATACAGTAAGGGTTATAAAGTAAAGCATAATGTAAATCTTTAAAATAAAGCTCTTTATTCTTATTCAAATATTGTTTGACAATTTTAATTAATATTAAATTATTTATATTTACATTTTAAAATAACATATAGAAATATTTTCATTATGACCGAAGAGTTCATTTAAAGTAAAAATTTAATTTTCTTTTTGGTTCCAGTTCACTAAATGCGAACATAACTTACACTTTAAATTTTTACGAAAACTATCACATCACATTGAAGCCATTGAGCTGATATTCTCCGTGCCTTATTAATAAATAATTATCACCTTTTAGTAAGACTATTTCTTTTAAGAGACACTTCCTGTTTGGTTAAACATTTTTTAAGTCCAGAAACTATTTTGGTGTAGTAGTTTTTCTAAGGGTAGATCTTTTTCTGGAAAACTTTTAAATAAAACAGTTTTATCCTTATTAATCGATTTTATCTTAATACATATATTTTATCTTTAATACATTCTTTAAAATACAGCTTATACTAAAATTTCATAAACATAACCTATTTGGCGACGACCTGTGATTTACTAGAAGTTTCGCGGTGATTCTGGAACCTCCACCGTGCAGGTCTGTCTCAAGTCTCTATGATTATTAACTCCATACTCTTATCTGTAGGACTTACAAGATTCTAAGACCCTATCCTGATTGTTCTAACATGTAATGGTGTGAAACTGGACCCTGAAATAGTCCTCACCCGGAAATCCGAACGTAGACTCAGTTTGCTTCCGGAACATTTTACCTCAGGAGATTCCATCATTTCAGTATATTGTTTTCATATTATTTTTAGAGATCTTTTCATTTTTATGACCTGAAAATACTTTAGGAGTTACGCGTACACATACTACAATCAAAAATGGCCCGTTCTTATCAGAGAAATCACCTTCATACACCCGATTTCTGGAATTTGTTAGACCCTATGTTCACTGTTTAACATAAGATTCAACTTTCATGGTTTCGGCACAGAGTAAACGTGGCAATGGTGTAAATATTTTCAGTTTTCATCTGTTAGATCCATTAAAGTAGACGAACACCTTTTACTAATTCTGTTGTCTCATTAGTTTTTAGTTTTAGATGATTCCAATACAATTTTGGATGTATACTTAGAATAGGGAAGAAAAACACTTTGTATTTTTAAAATCATATATTTTCTGACTTGCTCAGTTATCTTCTTAATAAAAAAAGCAAATTTACAAAAACTAATATTTCATTTCTGTACTGTATATTAAACATTTTATGTAAGTACTGGTTTAAACAGAGTATAAAAAATTGAACAAATATTAAAATCAGATCTACATTAGACTTTGTCGAACTTTTAAGCATTCAGTAACAGACAAAAATCAGTTTTTTAGTACCCGTATACAATAGTAAGAAAAGTTCGACAAATTGTTGACAAAATGTAACAGCACCAATATACAATATAAAGTCAAATATTCAGGATCATTATAATATACTGCCTACATAATGAAAAAATTAAAATTTAATATAGTATACTTCAGCATTCTTGACGTGTATCTTTAGAACTTAGAATCTTTCAAATTACACAACATAGTTTCTTATTGCTGTCTCATGCATAAAATATTTTACACTTTTTGCTTAGACGTTTATTAATCCAGCTACCAGATCTATTTTTCCATCCCTACCTCGCCCTTCATGACAAATTATAGTTAAGTAACGTATATGATTTTTCCCGCTTATCACGGCCAGTTTCAATAGTTACATATAAAAGATGCCCTGCCAGATAGATTATGTCTAAGTATGAATTCAACTCATGTTTATCATATAAATATGCATCAATAGTAAAATGCAAATTTAGTATAAACTGCGTAAACCTTTCCGAACCCAAATATTTTGAATTCACTGCCTTATATACATTTCAGCTAAGGCAATCTTTCCTGGAAGATTTAATTTGCACCCAATTATTACGACTAGCGTAAAGCATAGAAAACAATAATATAAGGTGTCATTGTGTTCAATGAAGGTCGTTCGAGTATATGGCGTCTTTATAAGCTACCATCCAATTGATAAGAACCAACGTCTTGCATCTTTAGTATTTATGAATATTACTGAGAATTGATCGATGGAGTGTTGTCACGAACGCTTGGTCACTGTTCTGCTTGAGAATGAGAACCTGCGCGTACTGTTAAAAATAATATTAAAAACTGTCTTTTACTTTTTTATTTTTGAAGTGTCGCTTAGCGACCTTCTCATTCTATTTGATAAATGTTTTTTTATTTTTTAAATAATGTCAAAATGTATTAGATGGATAATTACCGTTGTATTATTTTATTCTTAAAGATCCATATGCTATGTATATATGTTCGCAAGATGCATTCAGTAACTTATACCAGCAAGCTATGCATCTTGATGAACAAAGAGTGTTCCCAACATTCACTAAAAAGTATTTTACGAACTGTCATATTTATCACTTCGACAATAATTAAATGGTTTTTCATTCGATTCATCCTCCTGTTTAATCTGTATAAAAATGATCTCATATTAAATATAGTCTGTTAAGTTAAAACAAATCTTAATATGGTTTTGGACTATTTTTTGTGTCATTTTTGTATTATTTACTTTATAAAATAAAAATAATTAAAAATACGTTATACGTTATATTTGACGTTTACATTTGTACCTCAAACGTCAAATATAACGTACTATTAATTAACATTGTGGGTTATTCTCATTAAATAGAGTAATTACAACAAATTTTATTTACAGGACGGAATTATTATTTTAATAGAGAGTAGGATTGTTGAATGTGTCCGGTATAGCTTGCGTGAAGAAGGGACTCTAAACTGAGTAGGTAATGGCTTCTCGGAAGACAGACTGAACGGGGGAAATACTCAACCCCAATACCGCGCGTCCCAATAGATGATAGGTAACATTTCTGTAGATATGCAGGGCAGGTATGAATTTGCTCTAACCCAATAAGTACTGTGAGCAAGGCATAGATTAATAGGTATGTTATTACTGCTCTAGGTTATTTGAACATATATAACCTTAGTACGAGATACAGGCGACACCCACATCTTGGTTCAATCGGTGCTGACAATACGATCAGACTGGCAACTGGAAACCACTAATTATCTTCGTAGAGAGCGTGATAAAAAATTGACGCTATCTAGTGATGTTAAAAGTAACAAAGTTATTATTGTATTAGTTTTTTTTCTATTTGATTTATTTAGTATACTGAGATATTTTCTATACATAAGCTGAACGGTTATAGAAATAATGATAAACAAAAGCAACGTAGCTTTCAAAATATCCAGAGGAAGATCAACAATGGAATGGTCGGACCAAATAAAATCACTTCTGGTGCTGCGGAGAGTGTTGTTGAACACTTTTGCGTAGAAATTTCCGGTCTGGGAGGGCGACTCGTGTTATTCCTTTGAGGGTTTATTAAGCTGGAGGTTCCAGGAGCAGGGGAGACGCTTCGGCTGCGCATTACGGGTCTGCTAGGTGCCGGATTTTGCTCGGGAGTGTTAGTATTTCTAGAGGAGGATCGGGAAAGAGATTTTTGGGTGGTTTTTTGGGAATAGCGGTGTTTTTTGGGGTTTGGGAATGGTTTATTGTTTATTGTTGAGGAAGTTTATTTTTCTTTGCATTTTAGATACAAAATATTCGAGTTGGGTGATATCGTCCGCGCGATCTTTGATGAGGTGGTTCATTTCATCGAAATCGCTGTGGAACTGGGCAGCAGCTTCTGATGTTATAGAAGCCGCTGAGTGAGGGATACTTGCCATGGAGTTGGCTGGGCTAAGGGGAGGGAACTCAACTTCGTAAGCCTGTCGGCTTTCGGCCAGACGACATTTTTTGAAAAACTACTTAAAGGACTTTGCTGTTTTCACGTCTATTGGCCGCTGCCAATAAACTTCTGGGTGTCTCCACAGGCCCACTCGGTTATCCACTCCCTAAGTGCAATGGGAGGTTTCCACTTGTGTTCTCGACTTACTGGCTCAGTATTTGTTTCTGGTTACCTTTTTAACGGGACAGAGCAGTGTCTCCCTGACGCACCAGTAAGTTTCCCGAGGGCTTGCGCCCAGTAGCACGTGTAACCAATGCTCAGCCGCCTTACTTGACCCTTAGATTCTTAAAACTACGTGTACAAGCTTGGTTGGACTGATTATTTAGCCACACTAACTGGTTATACAATTGACTAAGGACAATCGACGGCTTAAGTGGCGTAGATTCGCTATCGCTGATCTTTTCACGCTGCGTCGGACCAAATAAAATGCGTAACGGGTTGCTCATTCTCAGAAATAAAACAACATACACAAATAAGGGAACGTCCTTAATAGTACACTTAGTGAAATGATATCACTACATCTTTACGAAGAATGCAGAAAACTAGAAGGGTAAGGATCGATTGAAATCGATATATTCCTATTTAAATTATAAATTGCATATACGGTACTTGAGAAAATTCCCCATGTATTACATAGGCTGCAGCTTCTCCACCTTTCTCCTAGACTTTAAAATCAGAACCATTTAATTTTGTGTTAAATATGAAGAGGCAATAACTTATTTATATTATTAGAGTGTTCCTAGACAAAGACATTTCAACAATGTCCAAATATTTTCTAAAATCTAGTACCTTTTAGGCCTACATAATAAAAACTCCTAAACCTATAATACTATTGCTCTTAATTCTATAATTCTATTAGGTTAGATTCGTTTTAATTTTTCTTAGTTCCTTTACCAGCTCAACTCTTCTGGAAGACCCCCGGGATAATCTCCGGTCAAACATGCGGTGCAATGTCCCGTTTTCCTGTTCGGTACATAGATTTCTTTTCGAACTGCCGTTACCAATCCATCTACACTCAGATACTCGATGCTGTCAGCATCTAAAGAAAAAAGAAGTATTTATCAGGATACTGTAGAGTATTACTGTTCTAAAACTTTTTCTTTTTTGATTCTTAGTTTTTTATAGTTCCTGGTTTATTACCAGTAACTATTAAAAAAAAAATAATAAAATATTAAATAAGCATAAATTTAAAAACATTGTTTTTCTAATATTCCTCTACAGTTAAACCACAGAATGCACCACCCAACAAGAAGCGAAAGCTTTGTCGGTATTTTTGATGTTCGTAGAACAGAAATTTCGGAGTGATAATGACAGTTAAACTACTTAGTACACTAAGAAAACGAAGTAATTAAAACTAATGTTTTTAAGTAGATCTGTTTTGTATGAATTGTATTTTTTTCTGTAAAATTTAATATAACCCATATATCAATACTGTACTGTACTGAAGTCCAAAATACCGATTTGTTTTTTTTTAACAAACAAATTAACGTATTAAAGGTATTTTAGTACTTTAAAAAACCAATAAAAAGCGATTGAATTTGAGAGTTAATTTCAAAATAGATATTACTTTTTATCGATTTTTTAAGGTATATATATATATATATATATATATATATATATATATATATATATATATATATATATATATATATATATAGGAAATATATATGTATATACAAAATATGTATAACAGTATTAGTCTTTTTTACTATTAAATAACACACACGAAATAACATATCTCAATACGTAAACAAACTTCAGTTTTTATAGGTTGACAGATAAACTATTTAGAACATGGCGAATTCTCACAGAAATTTGGATTGCGAAAAAGCCCTTCGTTTCCGCTTCTTGTTGGGTGGTGTATTCTGTGGTTAAACTGAAATTTGTGCAAACCTGTCACCCTTTTCATTTAGCTAAAAGTAATGTTTTAACTTCAAACTTATGTCCAGATTGTGAAAAAGATAAAGCTTCATACATTTTTTCCTTCCAGAAGGAAAATTAATTTTCTGTAGTCGGCTGTATACCAGAAATCACAAAAAAATTATTTAAAAAATCCTTTATAAAAGGTCATAATATGGTTGAAACTTGGTGTGAACACAAGTTGTTTTGCTCTCTGGTGTAAAACAGTTGTTTTTGTGATCGGTTTTTGGTGAAATTTTTACAAAGTGTGTATAAGTTACAAACTGCAATTGTAAGTGATCTTTTTATTCGTTTACTGAACGTAAAAGAGGAGAATATAACAAAAACTTGTATAATTAAGCTTTAATCAATGTTTAATTACTATAAGCGATAGATAAATTAGCAGACACGTCAAATATTTTGCGATGTTGCCGATGTGCAGAATATCTGAGAACGTACAAAAAAAGTAAAAAGAAAACTGTGCATTGATAGCAATCAACCCTTCAACGAGTTGATTGGGGTGGGTGCTTTCTGCATTACAATAGTATTTCTTGTTATGGGTCGGGCTCCGCTGTCAGATGATAAGAACTAAATTAATTAGGCAAAAAGCATAGTCATTTTTGGACATAGGTTCCGTTTCGTATTTTTTGGTTATATCTTGGGTTTTAAGTGAAATAAAAAATATTTTTCTGGCTTTATTTTGACAAAACCAAATTTATTAGAATGGGAATTATTAGAAGATAATTTTTAGTCTAGAAAATCCGTGGAGAAGATATACTAATCATTACAGTAGATTTCAATGCCCGAATAGGCAAAGAAAATTGCTTCAAAGAGGTTGCAGAAGAAAGCTCAATACACGTCGCAACAAACACTAATGGAGAAAGACTGTAATTTAGCAGAGGCATTAAATATGGACATAAGTAGCAAGATATATAAACACAAAGACATCCACAAAATAACAAGGATGAGACCAGGAAGTCTGGAGGGAAATCAAATAGACCATGTACGGATTAAAAAGACACACAAACAATCGATAAATGACGATAGATCTCGCAGAGGAGCCAACATCGACTCGGACCATATTATGTTAGTGATTACAAAATGTAAAATGAAAACAACGAAGAATGAAAGACGAAAACAGAGATAAGATGGGATATATAGATAAATTGGAAGAGAAAGAAGTAAATGCAGCAATGCAGTTCAAGAAACAACAAATGGTGGAACAGTGGAAAAAAATCAAACAAGGAATAAACAAAACAGCAGAGAAAGTGTTGTCAAAACGCAAAATGAAATAATTGATTTGATGATGAGTGCAAACTGGCAGTGGGAAAAAAAATAAAACAAGAGCGAAATGGTTAAACATAAGCAAAGAAGAGGAAAGAGAAAAATATAAAGTTTAAAGGAAAAAGACAAAGAAATTGTTTAAATCGAAGAAAAATAAAAAAGTAGAAGAAACTATGAACGATACCTAATGTCACTATAGAAGCAGAAAAATAGCAGACGTATTTGAAAGAAATATATCAAGAAACGGATAGAGAAAAAGAAAGAGAAACAATAATGAACATGGAACAAAACGAAGAAGAAAAAGAATTGACCTATACAAAAGTGAAAGATAAAATATGCAAACTAAAAACGGGAAAACAGTGGGAGACGACGGAATATGTGCAAAACTTATAAAATACGGAGGGGAGGCACTATACAAACATATTTATGAACTGATACAGCATATACGGAGTAAGGAAATAATGCCCGAAGAATTGAAGAAGGGAATTATAGTGACAATCCCAAAACAAGGAAACCACATAATATGTAAAAACTGCCGAACAATTAACTTACTGAATGTAACATAAAAAGTAATGACTAGTATAATTAGAGACAGACTAACAATATACACAGAACAAAACATAGGAGATTACCGGTACAGTTCCAGAAAAGGAATATCCACGATAGATACTATTCATACGTTAAAACAAGTGATAGAGAAAACATTCCTAAACTTTAAACCGGCGTTAGACAAACTAAACAGAAGAAAAATGATCCAAGACTTACAAAAAAGTAAAATACCAAATAAAATTATAAGAATAATAGAAATGACAATGCGAGATTCCCAAGCAATAATAGACACCGGAAGAGAAAGAACAGAAATAATAAAAATAAAAAATGGAGTAAGAGAAGGAAATGCTCCCTTAACGGTATTATTTATACTATCACTAGACGAGATAATAAAAAAGCTGTCAAACGCAGGAACTATAAACAAGAATGCAGGAACTATTAACAAATAATCCAATCCCGTTTCCAACCCCCACAGTCGAAATTGTTACTTCGGAATAAAGAAAAATGATTCCGCTGTTACTTCTGTTGATACCGTATTGCTCTGTGATAACATTAGATGTATTCAAACAAGAACCGCATCTATTATCTGATGAATTCATTAACTCTATCAATGAAGCGAAATCCACATGGACTGCAGGGAGAAATTTTGCTCCGGACGTATCGATGGAATACATCATTAAATTGATGGGGGTATTATCTGACCATAAGAACTATATGCCTCCTGTATTGACCCATAAACTTGAAGCTCTAAAAAATTCCAGCCAATTTTGATGCTCGCCAGCAATGGCGGCATTGCCCAACCATTCTGGAGATAAGACATCAGGGATCACGCGGGTGATGCTGGGCTTTTGGAGCAGTAGAAGCTATGTCAGACAGAGTGTGCATTCACTCTAAAGGTGAATCTAATTTCCATTTCTCATCAGATGATTTGGTTTCTTGCTGTTATTCGTATGGAATGGGATGTAACGGTGGATTTTCTACCTTGGCATTATTGGGTCAGAAAAGGTCTTGTCTCTGGTGGTTAATATGGTACAAAACCGGATTGCCGGCCATACAAAATTGCGATGCTTCCTGCGACGCTTCAGAATCTAACACTCCAGACGGGCGATGCTTGAGACGGGGTTGGAAACACGAGGAAGAGGGCTATGTTCAGCAGTGGACTTTTGAGGCGGGATAATGAAACAAATAATAGGATGTGAGGACGATATAAGCATAAGCATAGACGATAAGCAACAGATAAAAGGACATTAAAGAAAACTTTCTAACAATAGAAAACGAAGCCAAAATGAGAGGACTGGAAATAAATGAAAATAAAACAAAATACATGACCGTAAGCAAGAAAAAGAAGACACAAATGACAGAACTATCAATAGGCGCGCACAGATTCTAAGAGGTTGAAACGTTCAAATATTTGAGAGTATTAGTCAACAGAAGAAATGAAAGTGTAGATATGAAAAGAAAAATTCAGCTCCTTAATTAAAAACTCCTAACTCCGACTCCGGTTCCAGAAAAACATAATATTAAATATACACTCAGGTGCAAAAAAAATCGATCCATGGGTATTATTTGCTGAAAAAGGAAAACGTTTGAAGATATTAGTTTTAAATCAGGTATATATGTAAGTATAGGTTAGATTAAAATAATGTTTACAGAATATACAAAAAAATCATTTATTTATAGAGACATACGCCAAAACTCAAAAATACAAGAATATTCAAAACTTTCTGAAATTAAGAAAAACATTGATAAGTAATTAATATCTAGTGTTTCCCCCTCGGGCCCTTATAACAGCCTGTACACGTCTAGGCATTGAGGTAATCAACCTCTGGATATCAAATTGATCCAATTGGTCCCATATTTTTTGAAGAGCCGCTGTAAGTTCAGCCAAGTTGTTTGGACGGGGTACTCGTGCTCGAAGACGTCTTCCCATCATATCCCATAGATGCTCTATGGGATTGAGATCGGGACTGCAAGCTGGCCAGTTCATACGGACAATTCCCACCTCCTCTATATATTGGTTGACGATTCTAGCACGGTGAGGACGCGCGTTGTCGTCCATAAAAATAAAATTAGGTCCAATGAAAGGAGCAAAAGGTACCACATGCTGATCTAAAATACTTGTTATGTATCTTGCAGCAGTCATAGAACCTCTATCTACAATAACTAAATCAGTATGGGCTTCTGAACTGATACCAGCCCAAACCATAACGGAGCCCCCCCGATAACTTATTCTTTCCGCAATATTACATTGAAAATATCGCTCTCCGTGTCTTCTCCAAACCCTTTCTCGGCCGTCTGGTGACCTTAGACAAAATCTGGACTCATCTGAGAACAATACATTGCTCCAATCTGCATCACTCCAGTTTTCATGTTTTCTTGCAAAAGCCAGGCGAGTTCTGCGATGTTCTATGGATAGTATTGGAGATAGGGCTGGCCTTCTGGATAATAAATTACCTTCTACAAGTCGTCGACGAACTGTCCATCTGCTTACATCCACATTTCTCACTTCTCTCAGACGATTTGCCAGTTCAACTGAAGTTTGATGCCGATTTCTCAAACATGATGAAACCAGAAATCGATCATCTCTTTCAGATGTTACCCTTCTACGACCTGATCCTGGTCTTCTTGTGAAGTTACCGGTGTCGATAAAACGCCGAACTGCTCTTTGAACCGAAGATCGACTAACACCCAACATTTCAGCTGCATAATATTGGCTACGACCATCTTGAACTAAAGTCACCGCCCTTGCAGCATCTGTCGGAGTTAGGGACATTTAGGAAGGATAATTAAATAAAAATGTAACACGTTTTAAAAATAAAATCACTACACTAGTATGGTTGTTGAATTAAAAACAACATTCAATAAATAATATCTACTTGCTTCAGACCCTTTTTGACAAAAACCTGAAATACCAATTTGTTTTAAGAAATATAAAAAGCAATATTAAAAATATTATTTTATTTCTCGTATACGAGGGTACACCTAAATTTACATACGTAATTTAATGTCTCTAAAATTATACAACTTCAAATAAATGATAAATAAGGAATGGATCGATTTTTTTGCACCTGAGTGTAGTTAACTTACCAACTTGTTCGGCAAACTGTGTCGTATTTTTCAATTTATTCATGATCAGTTCTTCTCTGGTAGGTATATTTATTCCCATATAGCAGGGATATTTCAGAGGAGGACTGGCAACTCTAATATGGACTTCTTTGGCACCGGCTCTTCGCAGCAGCTTGATAATTGGCCCTACTGTGTTTCCTCGTACGATAGAGTCATCTATAAGGATGATCCGTTTGCCTTTTACGTTTCGTAATATGGGACCTAGAATATTTAATTGACATGTCATAAAGTCATAATAATAAATTAGTTTTTTTATACATTCGATGGTTGTTGCTTGAATTTGGGGACAGAATAAAACAAAAAATTTAGAGGAGTCCGGCCCTGAATGAGCCAAAAAAAAATCTGCAAATTTTGTGCAGTAATTATTAACAGCTTATTTATAATTACTATTTAAATGGGAATAAGCCACAATTAAAGGTTAAAGTACGTTTATTGACGTTTCAATTTTCGCTTATTTATAATAGTTTATTTATAATAGTAAGGTGACAATGATATATATGAAATACCAGAACTTAACTACAAAATACCAGTAACTATTAATTTTGATTACTATAAAGTGATAAACCAGTTGCTGGTAGATTTCTAATCTAACAAACATCAGTTGTGGTGGTATATACCAGTTTAATTACTAGTCAGGTTCGCATTAATTTGAATACATGTCTCCCATTAAAATCAAAAACGGAACCTAATATTTAGCGCATTTCTAGTGCACCATATGTATCACAATTGTGGACAAACAATCTCCGCCAAAGCAACAAGCAATTGTCTTCAGAGCTTTAGAAAATTCGCAGCTGCAAAATTACTTAATTCCTTTGGACAACCTAATTTTTTTCATCTCGACTATCTAAGACTATCTCGACATCTGCATGTTACTTGCAAGTAAACAAATTGTGGATGAATTTATGCAAAATTATGAAAAAATAAAAATTAACAATGATAAACGTATGTCCCACAATACCACACAGTATTTTTGGAGATTATTGACAAAAAATTGGACTTGTCTCTCCAGTCACTTTTCTAAAAATCAGTACCACTCTTCCTGAATACAATCACATATTGAGCTTCAGAAGAAAAATATATATTAGTCCCCATATTATTACCATAACCGACCCATTCGCTTTCATCATCCAGGCTTCTGTGAACAAAGTTGAACATAAGCATTCCTTAATTTCTTCCAGTTCTGTCGGTCTTCAGCTACCTGCAGCCAATTCCCAGCGATTCTTTTGACGTCGTCTACCCATCGTGTAGGTGGTCTACCTCTGCTTTTTCTGTCAGCTCGTGGCCTCCGCACTGTAATTTTTTCGGTCCACCGCCCATCATTCACTCTGGCCACGTGGCCCGCCACGTGACATCTGTGACGCCTGTCTTTCTTCGTATTTCTTCGTTTCTAACTCTGTCTCTGAGATGCAGTCTAAGTAGCGAGCGTTCCATTCGTCTTTGGACTACTCTGAGTTTGGTTGCTGTAGCCTGGGTTAAGGAAAGTGTTTCGGCGCTGTAAGTCATGACTGGAAGCACACATTGGTCAAACGTCTTCTTTTTCAAATAATTTGTGATTCTTCTTTGCAGTTCAGCAGTTTGGTTGTCCCTAGCAAAGTATTTATATTTATGAACTAATCCTATTTCACTGCAGTCGACTTTTGGATTTTCGCTTGATACCAGATTTGTCATGTATCGTGTCCTTCCAAAATTTATGTTCACACCAACTTCGTTAGAGGTGACATCTAACTCAGTAAGCATAGTTCCAATCTCTTTTAAGTTACCTGTATCAGAACAATGTTGTCCGCAAATCGTAGGTGGGAGATCATTTCGGTGTAAAGAGTTTGGGTGATAACGTGTCTCCCTGCCTGTGTAGTCTTACGGTCATGGCTGCATTATTGTATATATTCGCGATCAGTTTGGAGTACCGATAATCTAAGCCACTTTCGCTGTTAATTTCTATCGTATCAAATGCTTTGAGAAAGTCTACGAAAGCTAGGACCAATGGTCTGTTGTATTCGGTGGACTTTTTTATAATCCCGTTTATGCAGTGGAGGTGGTCGTTGGTGCCAAAATTTTTCTTAAAACCTGCCTGTTTCCTAGGTTGGTAAAAATCTAATTTTCTTTTAATTTTCATTCACTTTAGATTTCGATAATACAACATATCGAATATTCTTATCTCAAGAACGTTTGGCCTGTTATAACTGCAAAAAATCTGGGCACATCGCCAGAAACTGTCCCGATAAATTGGAATCAACAACAAATTCAATCGCTCAAAAACAACAATTGTCAACCCCCTTTCAAATTATGGCACAACCTGCAGCTACATTATTATCAATTAAACAAATCACTGTGGAAGAAACATCAGCAAATACAGAACAATCCTAATATAGATAAAGCTCAAAAAGAAATTAACATGGATGGTAAATAATTAATATCGATCTTCAGGCGAAACGCAGTATCAATGATTTTCTTGCGTCTCCAGAAACAAATCATGTAGAAAAAAATCATTTGATGTAAAACCTAGAGTCAAGAAGTTTAAAAGCAGAGAGGAGCATCAAAATCACATGACCTTGAGCCTGACAAAATTTTATCAAAAGCCATTCACACACTCTCTCTTCACCCTAAAGTAATCCAACATTGGACATAGGCCTCCCCCAAATCAACCCAGTGTTTTCTATTTTGCGCCACTTGCTTCGGGTTGTGTTCTCTCTTTCCTAACCATGGTCTCCATTGTTGTATTTCGTGGTTTCATCTTTTATCTTTTAGTCGGGCATTATGTCCTGCGAAGCTCCATTTTAACTTGGCAGTATGTTCTCCTTCGTCTTTTACTTTGGTTTTGCTTCTAATCCATTTGTTTGTTTTTTTTTTGTCTATAAGTCTCACCCCAAGCATTGATCTTTCCATCGCTCTTTGTGCCTTTACCATTTTATTCATATTAGACTTGGTGAGTGTCCACGTGGAAGAAAAAAGAAAGAAGAAGAAAAAAGAAAAGTGGAAGGTGGCTGTTCCCAGAACATATAACACTTTACGAAGAATATATTAAGACTAGTTTGAATACACACGACTTAGAGAATATCAGCATCAATGAAATGAACAATAATATTACCCAAATATTGAAAGAAGCTGAAAAGAAATACTGTCCTCGTCCTGAAAATAATAACAAAAAATTAAGCCACAACACAAAACATCTTCTAGAGGAAAGAAGAAAACTTAGGGAAAATCAGGATCATAACCAAAATGAACTAAGAATTTTGAATAAGAAAATTAAAAAGGAAGTTAGAAAAGATCTGAGACGATACAATACGATGGAAATAACTAGAGTAATAGAAGAAAACAAAAGCTTGAAAGTACTCAGACAGAGCATGTCCATTGGAAGAAAAAACGTCCACAAATTAAGAAATGAACAGGGGCAAATCATTGAGGATAGAATTCAAATTATGAATACGATAGAGAGTTTTTATAGACAACTATACAAAGAACAGCAATGTAACCGGAGTGGATCATTACCAAAGATAATCAATCAGGGATCTGAAATTTTACCGGACGTAACACCCAATGAAGTTCGAAGGTCAGTGCAAGAAATGAAAAACAATAAGTCCCCCGGAGGCGATGAAATAGTGGCAGATGCCTTAAAGGTGGCTGGAAAAAGATTATGGCAGGTCCTTGCCAAACTATTCACTAGATGTTTGCAGGAAGCAATAACACCAACCCAGTGGTATAACGCAGAAATGATCATACTTCATAAAAAAGGGGATGCTGCCGACCTCAGGAATTACAGGCCCATAAGTCTACTTTCACATATTTATAAACTATTTACAAAAATAACTACGAAACGACTAGAAAATAAATTGGAATTTTATCAGCCCATAGAACAGGCGGGTTTTAGAAAAGACTATGGAACAAACGATCACCTACTGGTAATAAAAAATCTTATAGAAAAATGCACTGAATATAATAAACCACTAGCTTTAATATTTGTCGACTATGAAAAGGCATTCGACACCGTAAATCAACAAAAAATGTTGGAAGCCTTGACAGAATGCCGAATTGACTATCGGTATATAAATATAATTAAACATATATACCAAAACGCAACAGCCAGTGTTAGAGTGGGTGATCGTCAAACCCAGAAATTCCCGATACAACGTGGAGTACGCCAGGGGGACACCATATCGCCGAAACTGTTCACTACGATTTTGGAATATATATGTAAAAGGGCAAAACTGACCGACAAGGGCATAAACATAAACGGAGAAAAGCTTAGCCATCTAAGGTTTGCAGATGATATTGTACTAATAGCTGATAGGATAGATGAGGCCAAAGAACTTTTAAATCAGCTCTACCTTTCCTCGCTAGAAGGGGGATTGAAAATAAATATATCTAAAACCCAGATGATGACAAATCTTGTAGTCAGCGAAGATATATGCGTAGGAACAAGATCCATAGACCAGGTAATGGCCTATAAATACCTAGGTCATGAGATTCGCATAGGAAAAGATAACCAAACCGTTGAGCTTCTCCGTCGTATAAGACTGACTTGGGCAGCCTTCGGCAAGCTGAACCATATTTTCAAATCGTCTGATATACCAATATGCCTTAAAAGAAAAACGTTTAATCAGTGTGTTTTGCCAGTGTTAACTTACAGTGCCGAAACGTTGACGATGACAAGGAGAACAGTTCAAAAGATCCGTGTGTGTCAAAGGGCGATGGAGCGTGCTATGTTGGGCGTTTCACTACGAGACAAGATCCCAAATCGCCAGCTACGACAAAGAACAGGAGTGGCTGATGCAGTAGATAGAGTAGCAACACTAAAATGGAACTGAGCAGGTCACGTGGCTCGAATGACAGACAATAGATGGACAAAGCGGATACTGGAAGGGAGACCAAGAGGTGATGCCTACCGAAGTAGAGGTCGTCCACCAACACGTTGGACTGACGATCTAAAACGTTGTCATAGGAATTGGATGCAAGAGGCACAAGATCGAAATAGATGGAAAATTATGAGGGAGATCTATGTCCAGCAGTGGATAAGCGAAGATTGAATAATAAGTGTTCACGTCTGTGAACCATACAAGAGTATAAGGAGGATACACTGATCGTAAATTCTGGTTTTCAAATATTGTTCTATTTTAGAGCTTTTCAAGATTCAACTCAGTTTTCCAAATCCTGCCCACGCTAACCTTATTCTTCTGATAATTTCGGCAGAATCCTTCGAAATAAAGAAGCTATGGCACAACCAAATAACAATAAGGCTCCGGGCCCAGATGGAATACTTGTAGAAATGTTGAAGGAGGGGAGTGAAATTATTCTCGAAGAATTGAAAATTCACCCACATTTGTTCTAAATTTTGATTAACTTAATCTACTTCCACGCAACGTCATCGGCGTGCAAGATCCTCTTAATATAATTTCAGATTTTACTTCTGATCTACCGGGATTAATAAAACTAACCAGATGCTAACTGAAGTCCGTACAAAATTAAAAAATATGTAGATCAATCAAACGCAATGTCACCTACTAAAAAGCAGAAATTATTCCGACACTTAGGTAACGACATCCCTGAATTCGAGGGCGGGACATCTCAGATTAGTTCCTGAATTTATATTCCCATATTTAACAAAATTCAGTGAATTATTGCAATGGAATATAGATGGAATTTTCCATCGATTGCTAACCGTACAAGAACTTATTTCTGAAGAAACAAATGTCTCCAAAAAATGTCTCCGGGAAACAAGTTTTTAAAGTCCCAAATTTATCAATAATAATTATGCAAATAATCATATACCGCAACCAACGTTTCACAACTTTTAATGTAATATATGGTATACAGTATACCATATTAAACAAAATTTTGTACTCTAAATGCAGAAAATTATATAAATAATATATACTTACTAAACTTCAAGGCTACATTCATTTGCCTCATGCGATTATTTGGTTGAATAAAAGTCCTTCCCACATAAGTATTTTTTGTCAGCAACTCCCCCAAAGGAATGTTTGACTGAAACAAGAATATTTTTTAGAACATCTTCTCCCTCATATTTTTTAAAACATCGACAAAATCAATTGGAAAATAAACTATTTTTATGTAAATTGTATATTGATGAATTGTTGTTATTGATAAGTTGTTTTAATGAAAAATACCCATTAAACGGTTTCTGTCTTAGATTTCAGAAAGCAGAAAGCGATTGCTATGGTGTCTTCTGATTGTAGAGTTCAGGCAAGAACTAGTGGTGTTAAGTTGGGTAAAGCTGTAGAATATACAACATTCAAAAATTGTTATTGAAGGACTGAATTTCCAAATAAATACAACTATTAAGCAAGGAAAGTATCCTATTGGTCGGTCAGATAGCCAAGCGGTCCAGGCGGACGAACCACATTCACTTCACTGTGAATGATCTACTGGTCGATACCTCAAACCCTGGTCACAAAACAAAAAGACTAACCTAGTAGTTTAAAGATCTAAATGGATCTGCTACTTAGACTAGAATACGTTGGTGTATCGACTTAGGGAAAAGTACAGCAAGATATATGGACTTGTGGCTCGGAGATCCTTACCAGACGAGCGTGTACGCTTAAAAAACCGGCATATAGAAGTATCCAATTATCCACTAGTTCTCTCATTGAACAAATACAATTTAAAAAATTGATAAAGCATTTAGTGGAAACTTGGTCTTGCCGTGTTTTGATACTAGCATGTACCAATATTATCCCACTATCCGAGCGGATATTTTGTTATTTTGAAAAGCTACTGCTTTTGCGTTTTAACTTTTAAGTTATCGTAGTTCTTAGAGTACCTAAACTTATAACGTGCCAAAATTCCGATAAATTACCTACATCTTGCCCAAATTTCACTATTTTATCAAATTTTAAATCACAAAAACATATATTCTTTATAAAAAAACTTTCTACAGATCGATCCTTTAAAGTAATTACTAACGGCAAAACATCCTCACATTACAAAACCAAAAACGGTGTCCTACAAGGGTCTGTCCTAAGCAGCACACTATTTCTCCTTAGTATAAACGACTTAAGTTCCTTCATCAATGATCCTGTACAATATGGAATATATTGTTACGATAATTATCCTGGCCTAAAATAACCGTAAATATTATGACTAATGTGTTCTGTTTTTAGATTTTACGAGAGTATTCTATTAGCCGGCAGAAATTTACCTGAATGGACCTTCCAGAAACGGTCGAGCCGATGTAAAAAATACCCGTTTGCCTTACCGTTATAATTTCGCCGCAAATCGAGAAGGCTGTTCGATGATTCTAGCGTAAAGGCAATGGCATATATAAAGGACATTTGATTTGGAAGGAACAGTTAATTCTGAACTCGCGCTCGCGAATTTGTAACGTACGGATATATATAAATTTGTCAGATAAGTTAATATAAATAAAGAAATAAATTAAATCCGTAAGTGTTATAAATATTGAACCTTTTAATAAATCCACAACAAATGGTGTCAGAGTGAGATCGAACATAAATTAGACTTATAATTATAATACAAGTGAATATAAAATAAATTGTGAAAATGGCTACGATTTATGAGCTGACAGTGACTAATTTAAGAAGACATCTTGAAGACAGAGAATTAGCTTCTACCGGAAAAAAGGCTGAGTTAGTCCAACGACTAAAGAACGCTTTGCTAGAAGAAGGACTAGATCCAGAGACTTATATATTTGAAGATGCTGTCCTCTCGTCGATTTCGAAAGTTTCCGGCGACATCGCATCATTAGAGAACAAAGTTTCCGACGATATTTCGAAAGTGTCTTCTGATGTAGCCAAAGTTTCCGGCGACATCGCATCATTGGAGAACAAAGTATCCGGCGACATCGCTTCTTTAGAAAGCAAAGTTTCTAACGAGATTTCTTCTCTGGAAAGCAAAGTTTCTGCTAACATCTCTAAAGTCACTTCTGAAATATCTGCTCTTGACGATAGAGTGTCTTCGCTAAAAAACCAAGTTGCTGCCGATAAGTTGGCCTTCGAAGAAAAGATTAAAGAGATGGAAAGGAAGATGGAAGAAACAGGGACAGCAGAGAGAGGTAACAATCCGATTACAGTGGAGATAAAAGAAGACGAGACGAAATTTAAGTTGGAGACACGGCCGAAATTTGAAGGAAGTGGAGGTTCTATTCATGTTAAAGTCCCAACTTTCGACGGAAAATCATCATGGAACAACTACATGAAACAGTTCGAATCAGCCGCAAGAGCAAATGGATGGTCTGAAAAAGAAAAGGCTGTAAACCTGACTATCGCTCTTCGAGGAGATGCCTTAGATGTGCTTCAGACCATAGCCGTAGAGGAGACCGATGATTTCGAACAACTGAAGAAGAGGTTAAATATGCGATATGGCCACGAACATTTGGAGCATGTATATCAGTCACAGCTTAAAAATCGTAGACAGAAGAAAGATGAGGCTCTTCAAGAATATGAGGTAGATATTGCCAGATTAGTACGATATGCTTATCCAACAGCTCCCGAAGACATGATGGAAAAATTGGCCGTTCAAACGTTTATTGATGGTCTTCGTGATCATGAAATGCAGAGAACACTACGATTAGCTCGTCACAAGACGCTGGTTGATGTCCTATCCGCCGCCCTCGAATACGAGTCAGCTACGCAGGCCTCTGGCGGGTACAGTAAAGTTAGGACTGTAAAAGAGGAAGGAGATGAAGATAAACTTGACCAGCTCGTTAATATGATGAAAAGCATGACATACAAGAAAACGAAGACCATCAGATGCTGGAATTGTGGCGAAATAGGACACGTACGAAGCTCCTGTAAGCACCCTAGGTACGACGCAAATCAAGAAACTCACCATCAGGAAAACTAGAACGGGTCAGCCTTAGGGGGGCAGCTTCGACCCAGAACTTTTCCAAAGACCCTCTCATACTAATAGCTTCTTTGAAATGTCGTGAAGATAGTGTATATGTAGATGGAGACATAAATGGTAAAAAGCATACGTTGTTGGTGGATACCGGAGCGACCAGAACCATTATACGCCCGACAGTTATAAACAGCCGAAAGAAACTGTTACCAACGAGGTTACGACTTCGGACCGCTACAGGTGAAAATGCCAACATTCATGGAGAAATCCAGGTACAATTGGGAATTGGGGCAGAAAAGTTTGTCCATACTGTTATAGTTGCTGACATCGAAGAGGATGTTATATTAGGAATGGACGTAATGAATATGCATGGATTCCAATTGGATTTTAAGAATAAGGTAATCAAAGTTGGCAACGAGGAGGTATTTCTCCATCCACATAATGACAACACTGTGCAAGCAGCCATTACAGAAGATACAGTCGTGCCTGCGAGAAGCGAAACGATCATAGTAGCGCGACTACAGGGAATTGTAGACGAAGGGAGACCTGTTATGATGGAGCCTTGGAACCACGACGATGAGGTTGGCCGTGGAATCATAATTGGAAAGGAATTGGTGACTTCGGCTAAAGAAATTCCTGTGAGACTTATCAATGTCAACGACTACCCAGTGACCATAAAGAAAGAGACAAAAGTAGGAACTTGTGTACCTGTGACATCCATAATTCGTCAGGCGACAACATCTGATAATTCCAACGACAAATTCGACCAAATGGTTGCAGTTGCAGGACAGTCTCTAAATCAGATGGAGAAAAGGAAATTAAGGGAATTTCTTCGGCAGTATCGTGATATTTTCGTACCGAAAGGAGGAAAGACGGGAAGAACTACCGTTGTTAAGCATAAAATTGATACTGGTAATGCTAAGCCAATTCGTCAAACAGCTCGACGATTACCACAGGCGAAGAGAGAGGAAGCTGAAACGATTGTTCAGGAAATGAAGAAAGACGGGGTGATAGAACCTTCTACGAGTCCATGGGTCTCTCCGGTGGTCCTGGTTAAGAAGAAAGACGGAACGACGAGGTTCTGTGTGGATTACCGTTTGCTGAACAACGTTACCAAGAAAGATAGTTATCCTCTGCCTCGGATCGATGACACATTGGACACATTGGCTGGAAGTAAATTGTTTTCTACTTTAGATTTGAAGTCTGGATACTGGCAGGTAGAAATGGACCCAGTCGATAAAGAAAAGACAGCCTTCACCACAGGATCTGGATTGTGGCAATTCAACGTTATGCCATTTGGACTTTGTAATGCTCCTGCGACATTTGAGAGGCTTATGGAAAATGTGTTGAGAGGGTTATCTTGGAAAACATGCCTGGTTTATTTAGATGACATAATCGTCTTGGGGGAGACATTCGAAGATCATTTGAGGAATTTAGAAAACGTTTTTAATCGACTTAAAGCTGCCCAATTGATGCTAAACCCCAAAAAGTGCCAGCTATTTCAAGGTAAAGTCAATTATCTGGGTCATATAGTCAGTAAAGAAGGAGTGGCCGTGGATAAGGGAAAAATCGATTCCATTAAGGAATGGCCAAAACCAACTGACAAACATCAAGTGAGAAGTTTTCTTGGACTATGTACTTACTACCGGAGGTTTATTAAGAAGTTTGCAGATATCGCTAAGCCATTAACGCGACTTACAGAGGAAGCAAGAGAATACCGCTGGGATATAGACTGCCAAAATGCCTTTGAAACGTTGAAAAAGCATTTAATAACAGCACCAATTTTGGGGTATCCACTGCCAGAAGGAGAGTTCATCTTAGATACGGATGCAAGTAATGTGGGAATTGGAGGAGTGCTGTCTCAGATTCAAGGAGGGCAGGAACGAGTCCTCGGATATTTTAGTAAAGTTCTTTCAAAACCTGAGCGGAATTATTGCGTCACGAGAAGAGAACTTCTGGCAGTAGTGAAATCAGTAGAGCACTTCTATCAATACCTCTATGGAAGGAAGTTTTTAATCCGAACCGACCATGCCGCCCTTAAGTGGTTGATGCAGTTTAAGAATCCAGAGGGTCAGATAGCCAGGTGGATCGAACGACTCCAAGAATACGATTTTAAGATTGAGCACCGAGCCGGAGTTAGCCACAGAAACGCTGATTCTCTTTCCAGAAGGCCATGCCCAGCAGAGTGTTCCCACTGCAACAAAACGGAATCCAAGGAAGCAGCAGTGCTAAGAACGACGATTCTCAACGACGACTGGACGCCTACTAAGATAAGGGAAGAACAAGAGAGAGATCCAGTTATACAGAAAATCCGAAAATGGAAAGAGGAAAACCGTCGACCACCTTGGCAGAAAATATCGAACCTATGCTCAGTAGTTAAGACGTATTGGGCCCAGTGGGACTCATTTATCATCGAAGATGGCTTGCTCAAACGAGTCCTGGAAAATGATGACGGTTCAGAGAAGAGAAGACAGTTGGTGATCCCAAAGAGCAGAATAGCCGAAGTACTTCGTCAGTTACACGACAGTCCATCGGGAGGGCATTTTGGTGTAAGGAAAACCCTTCAGCGAATTCGGGAACGGTTTTATTGGATGAACAGTTCCGACGATGTAAAAGACTGGTGTAAGAAATGTACTATTTGTGCCACGAGTAACGGGCCTTACCGAAAAAGGAGAGCTCCTATGAGACAATATAATGTTGGAAGCCCGTTTGAAAGAATAGCTTTGGACATCGCTGGGCCATTTCCAGAAAGTGAAAATGGAGGCAAGTACATGCTGGTAGTAATGGATTACTTCACTAAGTGGGTCGAGATTTACGCACTTCCAGACCAGAAGGCCGCCACCGTTGCAGATAAGTTGATCCAAGAATATATCAGCCGATTTGGAGTGCCTTTGGAGATCCATAGTGACCAAGGCAGGAACTTCGAAAGTGATCTATTCCAAGGAATATGTGATAGACTAGGCATGAAGAAAACAAGAACTACCGCGTATCATCCGCAATCGGATGGTATGGTAGAACGAATGAATAGGACAGTTGGCAAGTATTTGACAAAGATGGTGTCCGATCATCAGCGAGACTGGGACCAATACCTTCCGTTCTTCACAATGGCCTACAGATCTGCTGTTAACGAATCAACGGGCCAGACACCAGCCAGAGTCCTATTCGGACGCGAAATGCGACTACCTTGTGATCTAGAATTTGGGTGTCGACCTGGAGAAGATGTAGCAGGTGAAGATTATGTGATCGAATTACGAAGAAGAATGGACGATGTACATGAGTTGGTCCGTTCCCACCTTCAGATCGCTAGCGACCGAATGAAGAAACGGTACGATACACAAGCCGAAAAGGGTTGCTTTAAGAAGAACGACAAAGTATGGCTGTATAATCCCAAGAAGCGAAAAGGTTGTTCTCCCAAATTGCAGCAGTTTTGGGAAGGTCCATACCTCATCATGGAGAAGATCAACGATGTCATCTACCGAATAAGCAAGATTCCGAGGGGAAAGCCGATGATAGTACACCATAACCGGCTGGCGTCTTTCGAAGGTGACCACGACGTAGATGAAGAAGTGGAAGTAAACCAAGTCCAAGACGTGTCTGACCTCACGTTTGAGGAATTCATGGGTGCCTATGGAGGTACCGGTAAAGCAAGACATGGTGTTACCACTGAAGAAAAGCAAGATCTACTCGCGCTCCCCGATGACTACTCGCTGGCCCTTACCATCCCGGCCAGTATCAAAGACGCACCAGGGTTGGCATCCGTCTTTCGAAGGAAGTTTGGTCGAGTTGCAGAACTTCAATGCCAGGTGCCAGCTCCCGGTAAAACCTTGAAACTCCAAGATGCATCACGTTACCTTTTCTACCTGGTAACAAAAGACACTGCCCGTGACCAACCTACCTACCGAGATGTGTGGGAAGCCTTACTTCAATTGAGAGAGCACGTACTAGAGTCCGACGTGCAAAAGTTAGCCATGCCAAAGTTGGAGTGCCGCCAATTAGATTGGAGGGTTATCCGAAATATGGTGGAGGAGATCTTTAAAGACACCGAAGTCCAGGTGTTAGTCTGTTGCAATCCGCATAGTTACTGGTGCGGAGAGAAAACCGTCCCTTGTCATTTTTATACAACTGGAAGTTGTAAAAGAGGGTCCAGTTGCCGATACCAGCATACAGTTCCGGTTTCAGTCCCGACAAGGTTCCAGGAGGAACCATCTTTTAAGAGGGGGGCAATGTTACGATAATTATCCTGGCCTAAAATAACCGTAAATATTATGACTAATGTGTTCTGTTTTTAGATTTTACGAGAGTATTCTATTAGCCGGCAGAAATTTACCTGAATGGACCTTCCAGAAACGGTCGAGCCGATGTAAAAAATACCCGTTTGCCTTACCGTTATAATTTCGCCGCAAATCGAGAAGGCTGTTCGATGATTCTAGCGTAAAGGCAATGGCATATATAAAGGACATTTGATTTGGAAGGAACAGTTAATTCTGAACTCGCGCTCGCGAATTTGTAACGTACGGATATATATAAATTTGTCAGATAAGTTAATATAAATAAAGAAATAAATTAAATCCGTAAGTGTTATAAATATTGAACCTTTTAATAAATCCACAACAATATGCTGACGACATAATATTATTCTGTCATGAAAAGTCACATCCACCACAAACACTTTACTACAGAACACGGTAAATAACTTCTCCCCATCCAAGTCCAAAGTTATTCATTATAGAAGACAAAACATGCAATCTCCAACCATTTTACTGAATGGAAATTTTCTCCAAGTAGTAGACCAAATAAAGCTTCTCGGCATTATTTTCGATAAAAAACTTTCGTAGAGACCACACATTCTTCGAGAACTTAAGGGCAGCTGCCTTCAAAGAATGAATATCCTTAAATCACTAGCTCATTATAGTTCAAGAGCCTATGAGGAAACACTACTAAAAATATATCGAATTCTTAACTCAAACTTCTTAGCTTCAAACTCGACTATCTAGTGTTCTCCAAGTAAATCACTACTACGTTCACTAAATATAGTCCAAAATACTTCTCGTCTACTCTGTCTAGGAACATTCAGATCCAGTCCAGTGGAAAGCATTCACGCAGAAAGTTTCGAACCTTCGCTTCATCTAAGACGACAACAACTTCTACTGCTCTATTTCGCTAGAATTTCTGCAAATCCCACAAACCCCACAAGAAATCTCATCTATAATAGACAATTACCCGTTACTAATAATTCTAGAATGGTACCGTCCACAATACAGATGTTAATTCCTTATTTAGATAATTTCAATCTGTTGCCCACCACCCCTTTCATGGTTCCTCAAACTCCTCCATGGATATACAAATTTCCAAATCTTAATATAGAATTATCCAAATATAATAAGAATGAAATACCACCTTCCATTATCAAACAAAGATTCTATAAAATACTACATCAATGTAACTTCGATAAGATCCTTTACTCAGACGCATCTAAGAGCGAAGACTACTGTCAACCTGTTTCGACTCTCTAGCAATTGCAGTATTTATACTGCTGAACTATATGGAATAGTACAAGCTGTGAAAACTCCAGTCAACGACAATAAAACAATAGCAATCTGTACTGATTTTCTATCATCCATGAAATCCATAAGAAACTTACATTCTATCCAGCCAATAGTTCAAGAAAGCCAGAGTATATGTAACCGTTTTCAAACTAATGAAATTATAGTAACAATATTGTGGGTTCTATCACACGTTGATATTCCAGGTAATGAAAAAGCCGATCTAGCAGCAAAACAAGGCTGTTAAACTTAACAACAAAGTCATGAATGTGTTGCTTGTGTGAGTCCATTTCAAATAGGTAAAAGAAATAAATTAGACTTACTCACAATCAATTTAATTTTACTACCCAACTACGTTCCTCTATGTTCCTCTCCTACCAAGTAATGTAGTGTCAATAAGCCCCCTTTTTTAAAGTTTTATGTCTGTTTTGTCCTTTTAATTATGTTCTGTTTGTCCCTAATTGTGTTTTAGTTTTATAATTTTAACATTTGACATCACAATTCTTTGCCTAACAGAAATTAAATGCTTTTTATCCAAAAGTTGATAATTACAAGTCAAAAGAAATTGCACACCCACAAAATAGCACAACTACTTTCATTCATTGTCCTATAACTGTCCTCTTTCTGTAAAAATTTCAATAATTTAACACACATTTCAAAAATATATCTCTTTAATAAATATAAATAACTTTAATAATTTAAATAATATAAAGCACCACTCTTTCAATACAGGATAGATTGAACTATGTATCACCAATCATTATATAAAAATTCTTGTACCGGCATCATTTAATTTACTTTGTACCGCTTGACCTGAAGATGCTTTGCAAATTTTAGAAAGCGAAACCGGTCGTTTTGGGTAGTAAAATTAAATTGATTGTGAGTAAGTCTAATTTATTTCTTTTACCTATTTAACAACAAAGATTCAAACCTCATCAGATCTAAAAATAACAATCAAACAAAAAATAATGGGTCTTTGGAATAACCATTGGAAAAGAAGCGATACCAAGTTAAGCGTTCTTCAACCAAACATTTTGTACCACCAGCTCCCACCAATGAAAAGAAAGGACAAATATATTATTCGGAGATTAAAAATAGGACATACACGCCTTACACATGGACACCTAATGGATTCCAGCAATCAGATTTTGTGCCAGTACTGCAACACCACGACTTCTGTAAAACACGTACTTCTTGACTGTCAACACTACCTAACGGTCAGAAGTAAATGTAATCTTGGTAACAACTTAAAAGACATTCTTATCTCAAACAGCAGCAACTATAAAAATGTAATAAACTTTTTAAAAACACATTAAAAAATATATAAAGATATAAAATTTAATTAAAAAAAATGTACCTAGTCCAAAAAGTGTATTGTAGCTAATATTGTACCCAATGTAAAAGTATTAAAAATGTAAATTGTACCTGTGTCAATCACCACCAGCAGTTAACACATATTTCGAAAAAAAAAAAAATTCAGTGAAACATTTTCGCAGGAAATAATTTTAGGCCGCTAACAAAACAACCATTAGATATAATAGAACTTGGTGGCGCCCTTTTTGAAGTTATACTTCTATACGCGCGCTCCACGTTAGAAATTTGTATGGGAGTGAATCTGTGAAATCATTACATATATAAGATAATGAGTAAGAGAGAGACAGAAGATATATTTTCTCTCTCTTCCTCTCTCGAATATAAAAATGTTCCTTTTGTATATATATTTAATATGATATATATACATATAATATTATATATATAATAAAATATTTATTAATATTATTATTTATGTAATATGTTTTGTATTATTTATTAAATGTTCATAATTATATTAGTCTTTTGTATTTCAAAATAATATTCTCAATAAATCACTGTATGACCCAGAACTGTCAATTTTGAAATACGTTTGTGTCATGTCCTCGGTAGTATAGTAGTCAGTATCCCCGCCTGTCACGCGGGAGACCGGGGTTCGATTCCCAGTCGGGGAGGACTTTTTTATTAATATTATTACATGGTAAATTAAACATATGCGTAAGTAGAAAAGTTATGTATATTATTGTCATTTTTAAATACTTATGAATATTGCATTTTAATTTATATTGTATTATTATATTGAATTATGTTGCACTGTATTGTAGTGTATTTTTTTATGTATATTATTGTAATTTTTAAATATTTATGAATATTGAATTTTAATTTGTATTGTATTATTATATTGAATTATGTTGCAGTGTATTGTATTGTATTTTTATATTAATAACAAAATAAACAATGAATTTTACTGCAGAGTATGTGTAAAAAAAATTTGCATTCAACTCCTTTCATACATATATGAAAATAAAAATATACATTTTTATCAAAATATTGATTCAATCCTTCATTTACTATACTCCTATTACAGGTCAAATTGTTGTTTATTAATTGTTAGTAAGTTGTTATTAATTCTGTTTCTCTTTCTGCTATGTCTTACCTATAGCATTACATATGTAATGATTGTGCAGATTGACTCCCAAATAAATTTGTAACGGCGAATGCATGTATAGAAGTGTAACTTCTACCGGCAGTCCCACTGAACTGCCACACCAGTTTTTTATTTTTTTGAAGAGTTGTTCTCTTCCCTGTTTCGTTTTTTGTTCTATTCTGTTTTGTATCTATTCTTGTTTATTTGTAACTATTCTTTCTTGAGTTTTTCAGCTTTAGACGACCCCGCCCATTAGTCTATTGTGTACCGGTGTTCTAAGATTAATTCTTTATAACCTAGATCACCTTAGAACTGTACAGGCTGTCATAAAATGTTTTCAATGATTAAATGAAAAAGAGAGAAAGTACATCAAGTTACCTGTCTTGAATATCCAAATGCAGCAGCATTTCCCGACTCTGGCACGGATCCGACAATATCAGCTTCTACTGGGTGTTCCAGCGCCAGTTGCATTCCACAATGGACACGAACAGTATACACCTCTTGTCCTTCGAAGAGACTGTTAGGCCTGGAGAAGTAAACATATTCGAAAATACAGAATGCTGGAAGCTTTCCTTCTGGCGGAGGCACTATGTCGATGGTTTTTATTCCATTACGAGTCATTTCCACTATTTCGCCTGGCTGTACCTCACGTAAATACCTTGTTACCTAAAAATACCAGCTTTGAGTACAAGACATTTTGATTCTGATGTGAACTATAAAAGTTATTACTTATACGTAAATATTTTTACAGTGGTATGATAGAACTATTTTCAGAGTAATAATTATAAATTAGAAAAAATAAATGAAATCCTAAAATTTTAAATTGAATTTCTTAACAGTAATCAAATTTTGGATACTTAAAAAAATTTACTTAACGATATATCTAGCAAAGAATCATATTTTTCAACATATCAATATGAGCTGAATTTGTAGCATACTTGTATAATTAGTCTAAACTGCCCCGATACTAAAACAATAAAAATTCATAAGGCTTTTAATCTTCACTTATTCTTTGACCATCTTCCCATAATCTATTTTCTTCCTCTGAGAGTTACGTCCAAAAAAAGACGTCAATTTAGAGTAGAAAACATTAATGCTGTGCAAAAAATTCAAATAGTTTGCCTTCCATTGTTTTTTAACTAAGAACAAAATCTTCATATACTTACAGACATAAATGCACAGGACTCTGACGACACAACCCAACCCTCTGGTTGAATATCTCCCCCTAACCCGTTCACCACTACAAAAATAAATTAAAAAAAAAAGAAAAAAAATAACAAGAAATTAAAAATGCTTAAAACAATAAAAATCATAGCTTAAAAAAGAATGAACTAACAAAAAACTGAAACTAATAATAAAAAATAAAATTGTTATTTAAAAAATGCAATTATTTTCCAATGCAGCCTCCCTTTAGTCCAATTTACTTTATCCACCGTTTACGCAATCAACGAATTTGTCGTAGAAGTGCGAGAATCAGATCTGGTGGATAAGGGGAATATTACAATCATTTTTGTATTCCTTCAACTTTCCCATTCTCAAAGTGCCTTTGACGACTACCTGTGTTTCTTTGAACAACATTTGATGGTTAGCTTGTGTGATCGTGTGTTTTGCGACATCTGGATTTTGGTAGAGACTAAAGCGGCAATTATTCTTGTGTTTACTCAAACGAGTACAACGTAATATAAAACAAAACGGTGTAAATGGACGACAACGACAAGAAATGTAGTAAATTATTACAGTAAACAACAATTCTCTTGGATCTTTGTTTGATTTTAGACCCTTTTGTGTCGTTTTCGTTGAGTTGAAGATGGAATTGTGAATTTTAGTAATTCTGTACAGCCGCGCTTCTATCTGTCATACATGTTTCTTATTTGTTATTCAACAGAATTAACCTGGACTAATTGATTCGTTTTTCTCTTAACAAACCCAATGGAGTCGAGTAATTTTCACTTTTTTGTAGGTGTGCTATAATGATACAATGTTTACTACACTTTAGTGCAAAACAATCGACTCAAAAGCGATATTTAAGATTACACCTTCTGTTTCAATGTAAGAAGTATGAAAATAAAAAGATGAACTTTATTATCGGACTTACAAAAACTGCTATTGCATTATTTGGAAGATGCATTACAAAAACAATATGCAATACGAACAATTTTCTGAATACTCATCGTTGGAACTAACGCAAGAAAGACGTTATGAATAGAGAAATGATAAGTTACAAAATGAATTTCTTTATTTTTCAGTATTTGATATTACCACGCCTACTCCTAATTACACTTTCCAATTGATTTCGCATGGATCGGATGACTTTTCTAATAAATTCTTGAGGTATTGCTTCCCATTCATCATTAAGCGCAGCTCTCAATTCCATTGGACTCCTTGGTGCATGATTTTTGTCCCGGACCTTTCGTTTAAGCTCATCTCAAACATGCTCTATTGGATTTATGTCCGGGCTCAACGCAGGCCAATTTAATGTAGGTATACCGATCTCAGTCAGATAGGTGGTACTCATGCGGTATGGCGTCGTGCATTAAAATAAAGGCATCACCAATAAATCCCGCGTATGGAACCATATGATTGTCTCTATTGTAACGATACGCCGTTAAACCTCCTCCACGTCCTCCATCAGGCACGAAAACTAACTCGGTTTTCCCATCCACGGAAATGCCTGCACAAAACATACAAGGACAGCCTTCACGTTACACAATTTCTCGTATACAAGATTAAGCAAATCGCCCTCCTGGCCTTCTATATAATCAACGCCTCTTGTCGTTGCCATGTAGGCAGATCTTACTTTCGTCGGAGAATAATACCTTATATTACGCGATCATTTTGTCGTTCGCGAGCAAATTCTTGTCTTTGCATCTGGGCTGCAGTTAGTTTGAGACCCGTAGCTGCCCTTTTTGGTGTCAGATTGGCTGCCTTCAGTCTCCTTCTGACCGTCCAAACGCTGGTAACCACACCTCGGATCTCTCTAAGCTCTTCTTTGAGATTGAGATCGTCAAATGTCGATTTCTCAGGGATTTCATTAAAAGAAATCCATCACCTCTCTCCATTGTTATTCGTTTACGGCCTCCTCCTTGTCGGCGGAAATAATCATCAGTATCTTGGTACCGAGGACTCGGGACATAGCAGATTGACTTAAATTTAGTCGATTTGCCGCGGCTCTCTGGCTCAGGCCTTCTTTCAATAATGCTTCTGCATGAGCTGCTTTGACGGATGTGGTATCCATTTGTAATGCAGTTCCGAACTTAGGTGACTGATGTCTGATGATATTTATTTTAAATTTACACTTTTTAGATTGAAACAGGACGCGTACTTTCGCAAAATAATTTTGAGTTGATTATTTTGCACTCAAGGGTAGATTATTACGTAAAACAATGTATCATTACAACCCACCAGCCGTGAAAGTCTCCACTCCATGTTTTATTACGTTGGAAATAAGACGTTGACTTAATTATTAAAGTTTATTTTATAATTTATAATTTATTTCGAACGAGTTATTTGATAAAAAACGAATTTTTACATTTACAATCCAGGTTTTTTCGTAGATAGGAATAATATTTCACATAAACTGTTTGAAGCTTTGATAGATAATTAATTAAAAGAAATCCAACATCTCTAGTCACTCGTAACTTTTTTAAGTAATGTAATTTGTGTTTTCTTGGGATGGGTCGAGTTTAGCGAAAGTACAAGCTGATTATAAAGATAAAACTTTACAAAAGTACATTTTGTATATATTATGTTATGAATTCTGCAATTTTTGATTTATATAAAACAACAATGAGTAAATAGTTGTTTCTTTGTAGATTAATTGCATTTTATTATTAGAATTTTTTTTAGCAATTACCCTTTGACAGATTAAGGGATAGATTTGGCAATCGTCAAATCAGCAGTTGCCAGATTACAACAGATGTTTGCAATTAATCTCAAAAGAGACAAATATTTACTCGTTATTGCTTCATATAAATTAAAAATTGCAGAATTCACAAAATAGTATAGTCAAAATGTACTTTTTAAAAGCTTTATCTCTTTATATTTGAAGCATACAACGTATGCATTATAAAAACATGCCAACACTGCCAAACCGAAATATTTTTGACACATGCGGCTATATTCAACTTGTACTTTCGGTAAACTCAACCTTAAGATGCTGCGCATCTATTATAACAAATCGTTTGCAAAATCAGTTAGATTTATCCTAAAAGGGCAAAAAACTTTTGCTAAAAAAGTTGATTTTTAATTTATTTATAACCATATAATTCCACAAATGTTGTATTCATCTTTCAACTTTTTCATGACCCTATATTTCTTGTTAGTTCTTTATGTCTTTGCTTCATATTACGTACAGTCGTCTCTCGAGCCATCATTTTGTACACATTCTCCAATTATTTTCTTTTTTTATTTATTTCTTTCACTTGTCTCATATTAGGAGTCACCAAAACTATCACCCTAGTTAGTTAGTTATTAAAGTTATTTCCTAGTGAAGAGTTGAGAACTTGAGTTCATTTTCTGTGCTTGAGTCAAGCACAGAAAATTAGTTTCAAGCACAGAAAATTAGTTTCAAGCACAGAAAATTAGTTTATTTTCAAATATAAGTAACGTTGCGAAACTACTAATTCATGTTAAAAACAAGATACATCAAAGTGAGAATTTTAGCTATCACTCCTGCAATTAGAACCAAAACGGCGTTCATATACATTCGAAATTTTCAAGCAATAAATTTGAAATCACATCTAAGGTCCGCACCGAGCAGTACCTCGAGATTACATCAAACTGTAATTATTACAATTATAATTCATACAAAAACAATTCATACTTACTTTCTTGACCAGGGGCTAAAATTACACCCAAACATAGCGGTCTGTTCCCATACGGATCCCTTACGGCATAGATCCGGTCTTTTAGCATCAAACAGAGAGAATAACTCAGTGGTGCCAATTGCATTAAGTGACGAATCCTAGCAGGCCAATCCGGACCGTTAACTTCGCCTTCTGGTGGATTAAGGCACAAGGCTTGAGTTATTAGTTCGCTATCGGAATGTGTCGACAGACCTACTCCTCGGTCTAGTACCTGAAATATTTTCATTGAAAATCGTTTTGTATAAAAGTCTGCCTCGGAAATGTACGAACAAAACGATAAAATCCGACATTATTTAAAACATTTAATTGTATTCATTGCGTTTTCACATCAAAACAGGGTCGAACTAGTTTTGCATTAGTAAAATAGTTATTCATTGTTTTTCTGCTAAGAGTCGATTGTAAGTCTTTATATTGAGATACTAAATATGTAAGTTAAATTATATTTATTTTAACATCTGTAAACGTTTCTTAAATATAACTTATATTTATATCTTATCTAAAATCAACTGGTTTTATATGGAAAGTAACAAGAAAGTAGTACATAGCCAAGCGAGGCAAATTATCTTTAAAATTTATTTATTTATGAAACGTTGTTTACGAACACGTGTTTGTGCACTCCATATATGTATTTTGTTTTTCTTTCACTTATATTTGGACCAAACGCAACGGCTTACCGATTCAAATCTGTAACTTTTTCGCTTAATACACCTCTATGCCTATAGAAAACACAAAAGTCTAACTCTTAATCCGATCGACAAATCGTTACACGAAACATTCTTTTATTTTGGTAAATGTGTATTTTGATTGTCCAATTCCTGATTTCTGAATTAATTTCTTCAGTATAGTCGTTGTTATTAATCATTGATCCTAAATATTTGTATTTTTGGACTTTTTTTTATTTGTTCTCCGAGGATCAACAAGCTCCTTTGTCGTTGTCAAAAAGTCCGATCCTTTCGGTTGGTTATACTATTCTGATGGAAAGATTAATATATTAGTTAATTCACGAGCAGCCTGAAATTTCGGGTCTTCTGAATGATAATCAGTACAGTTCTAAGTCGCTCTGTGTAGTCGGCGCTACATTAACTAGTTTGTAGACTAGAGAGAAAACAACTGATAGTCAGTTTGGTACAGGATTATTCATGAACATAGGGGGGGCCTTCGGCAATGTAGACTTCGAATCGCTGAAGCTCTCAATGGTGCGATGCCGTGTCCCTGAGCCAGTCACTCAGTGGATTGTGTTTATGGCGGGACACAGACGAGTTATAGTGGAGTGCGCGGGAGCGAAATCAACTAGGCCCATTGGAAAGGGATGTCCTCAAGCGGGAATCTTTCTTTCTTCCTTTGAAATATACCTTGCTGTGATCTTTATGGGAGGGACATAGATAGAGTAGTAAGATAGTAGCAACAGAGATGGAATGCCTGCGAAGATGCTGCAGAGTAACAAGAATGGATAGGAGTAGTAATGACGAAATAAAGCAAAGAACATCAATAGAAACAGACATATTAACATATATAGAACAAAAAAGACTAAAGTGGTATGGACATGTAAGAAGAACTAGAGACAGCAGATGGATAAAGAGAATAACCGAATGGAGCCTCATAGGAAGGAGGAAAAGAGAACGACCCCGAAAATCCTGAAGGAACGAAGTAGACGACGCCATGAGTAAGAGAGGCCTAAACGATGGAGAATGGGACAACCGAGAGAGATGGAAACGGTTGAGCGAGGGAAGGCAGTGAATACTGTAGAATCCCTATAGTAGAATATATATATATATATATATATATATATATATATATATATATATATATATACAAACAACACAGTTTATTAGGGTTGCAGTCAGAAAATTGGCCGGGATGTTAATGAAACACTCTTATGACTTTTCGTCTAGCTTTCGGAATCGTTTTGTTCCTTTTTCAAGACTCTATAATAAGAAAAAAGTGTAAAATATTTATAAAATATCACAAATCTTCAGTGCAACTTACTAGTCGTTGAGATTATTTACAAAAGCATACACACTCAACTAATAATTGCAACAAAATATATATAGGAGAATCATCTCGTAATTTTCACAGTAGGGTGATCTCACATCGTAGCGATATAAAAACCAAAAAAATAAATGCATGTGCATTGACAGAACATGCATTAACGTTGAAACATGAATTTAATTTCGAGGATTCCTGTATTTTGGCAAAGGAAAAGAACCATTCAAAACGTGTTTTCTTGGAAATGTGTTCCATAAAATCAAGTACATCTTGCATCAATAAAAAGTCAGACATAGATAAACTGAGCAACATTTATTGTTACTTACTGGAAAAACATCCAAAATAAAATTAATATCTACCTGTACCCGTACCCACACAAATTACAGTTATATGCATAACATGTTGCATACCATTAAGACAGGTTTAAAAATTAAAATCACCTAAGATGGGCCTCTAGTATTTCTTAAAAAGAAACATGATATTAAATACACCTAATTACTTTTTAATCATAGGATTTTTTCTTTTTGTTCTCTATGTGCCAGAGTTAAAACACACTATATAGTAAAAGATGACAACAAAATTTTTACTACTTGTACCTAAATTTTAAAGAATTTTAAATGTATTTTGTCCACTATTTTATATTTTATGTGTGTTGTTATTAATGTTGAGTGTCTATGCTTTTGTAAATAATCTCAACGACTAGTAAGTTGCACTGAAGATTTGTGATATTTTATAAATATTTACACTTTTTTCTTATTATAGTCTTGAAAAAGGAACAAAACGATTCCGAAAGCTAGACGAAAAGTCATAAGAGTGTTTCATTAACATCCCGGCCAATTTCCTGACTGCAACCCTAATAAACTGTGTTGTTTGTTTATATTGACAGTCACTAATATCCAGTAATTCTTATATATATATATATATATATATATATATATATATATATATATATATATATATATATATATATATATATATATATATATATATATATACATAGATAGAGAGGCATACAAATCCATGTATTGAGTTAAAAGATCTGGAACATGGACTGAGAAGAGGCTGGTTGGCAGTCACTAATATCCAGTAATTCTTATATATATATATATATATATATATATATATATATATATATATATATACATAGATAGAGAGGCATACAAATCCATGTATTGAGTTAAAAGATCTGGAACATGGACTGAGAAGAGGCTGGTTGGCAGGAAAGATAGACTTTGTAACCGTGTAGACATATGTGTAGAAGGTAGGTGGGTACTTCTAATGCTGGCGATGCTGAAAGACTCTCATACTCCGGTGATGAACCATTGATCGTAGATTTAAAGAAGAGTATGAGGGTGTATTGGAGGTATCGAAAGGTACGAAATATATACGTTCATATTATATTCCCGTAATGTTATACGGGAATATAATATGAACTAAGAAAACCGGGGCAGAAATAGTCTTCGTGAATAGTAAACTCTTCGTCTTCCTTTGTCCGACAGAACTAGCTTTTACTCATATCTTGGTGAACATGTTACCGTTTTTCAGGCGAAGACATTTCGCCTACAGGAAGCTTCTGAAACAATGATCAAAGTTGGAATTCGGGATCCTGATATAATTATGTACTCAAATAACCAATCAGATTTATAAGCATTGGTAAATCATGTATCAAACAATAGAGTTGCATAACAACATGTTTTCAATCTCTTAATGAGTTTCAGGCTAAAAATAACAAAATAGCTCTTAGATGGGTATCTGCACATTCCGGTATTAGATAGAATAAAGCTACCCATGTAGCAGCTAAGGAAGGCACAGAGCAGGTATGTTTTGGACCTGAATTCTTTTACCCAGTGTCGAATCAGAAATGTAAAATTGATATATGGAAGTGGTCCCTAGATCAACACCTGGCAATATGGAACGGGAGTACTGAGAAGTAATGACGAAATAAAGCTAAGTCGCTGATTCTTAATTCAATATGTAGTATTTTAAGTTTTTAATCATTCGAAATCGATCAATTCTAACTCGTGAGAACTTGATAGTATTCTGTACATTAATATAATGTAACATTAATTTAAAATAAATGGTTCATTTAACTGACACTATTTTTTACCTTAGTATATCAGCTTGTCCATCTTACAATATAATAAGTAGTGTAGCACGTTAAGGGAGGGCGTTTCTAACCAGATCATAAGACACTAAAAACTCTGTAGCGCCCTTCAATACTTCGTTATGACCTTTAGTCATTTTGCATAAATTAATATTTTTCGCTATGGGATCTGTATGAATGCTACCTGAAGGAATGTTCATTATTTTTTATCTTGTGTGTATAACCATACATAAGTGGAGAGGAAAATATTCTAGGAACAAATCCAGAGCAAAAGGACAATGTAATCTACAAACATATTAAGAAATGGGGGACATATGTAACACATATATTAATGAAGCAGAAAAATATTTATGAATCAATTTTACACTAATCTAGACACCTAAGAAGACAGAAATAAAAAACATTAAGTGTAAAAATCATCAATTTGGCGCCAGTAGAAGATAGTCCCAGGGGAACACAAATTACAAATGGCAAAAATTTAATTTATAGGCTTCAAACAAAGAGTGTATCTTATATTTATTTTTTTTTAATTGCAGATAACATTTAAAAAAATTGCTGTTATCTCTTTTAACCTCTAGACAGTGAACTTTGTTCTCCTTTACCTATTTAACAGAAATTTGAGTTTCCTACACAGCAAATAGTTCAAAGAAAAAAAAATATTTCCTGGTATATTGTGAAATATGAACTTGTAAATGTGTCAATATTTAATTTTGTTAAATACACAGTAGGTATAAAAATGTAAATTATTGTGAAATCTGTTTATGCAATCACCATGGATTTATGTAAGTTTTTAAATCATCATTTATTATTAATAAAATCTTGCTTAATTAATAAAATACTATAACAATACCAAAAATGTTCTTGATGAACATTGTTCATATTTTTTCTTTAATCTTTAATTGCTGAATTATGATACTGCTAACAAAGGTTGTTTATAGTCACCCTAAATTTGCTTTGATTTTATATTATTTAGTACTTCTTGCACAATTTTTTTTATTAAATGCCTAACTCCTATTTGAATTTACTAATATTTTTTTTAATGTTTCAATGTTGTTTTTTCCTTTCCTTAAGTTTCTTGTTATTCCTAGTGTTTTCAACTATCTACTACTACTACTTGCCAATATAAGACAAATATAAAAATATCAAAAGTTCCAGTAACAATTCAAATATATTTTGAGCTTTAAAGCTAAACATTTCCTTACTTTAGCTCCCAGGTTATTTACCTAAGTGAAATATCTATTTGAAGTTTCTATTTTCACTTTGACTAATTTAATTGAGACAGAAAGACATTTGATAATAATCAAATTTTAGTAAGAAAAATAACTATGCTGTAGAATTTAGATTTGTTTGTAAGCATTGAATGGATTTTTCTTTAACTATATAACTTTCAGCATCTGCATTTGCAGCAAGAAATCTCATTTCTACTACTATAATTAACATTTAGTAATTCAACTGTCAACATAAACATATATCTGTTGTACTTAATTTTGTTAAGTATTAATCTTTGCATGTTAGTTTTGTACAACAGTTTTTTAGCAAATTCTGGTCTGATTTTATTAAGAACTGACTTTTACAAAAGAATGATTGTTCTATAAGCTCCACAAGATAACTTTTTGATTTTAATGTAATATATCTATTGATATACACACATATTTTACACTGTCACCTTTAACATTTTTATATATGTTTATTTTCTCATAAACACGATGCCCACATAGCTAGATTTTTATTTTCTTCTTTTCTTATCAGCATATATTTGTCGTAATAGTTCCTAAATCATCTTCAAGTACAAAATATTCATTGTTTTTTATGCTATATCACTTTTTATTAATATAATTGCACTTCCCATTACAATTAAATACAAATAAGCCAACAACAGATTACTACAAGAGGAAAACAGGAAATAAATATAAGTAGATAATATAATTTTAAGAGCAAAGAACAGAAAATCTAAACAATCTATAGATAGGAGCATAAATAGAATAGGGGCATTTAAGTAAAAATGATAATCACATTTTCAATAACAATTAAAAAACAAAAAATTTGAAAACATTAGTTGAAAAACAATGAAATTAAAATATATGTCTGGAGTTAAAACTATTTAAAGAAATAAAAGCATAAAAAGAATACATCAATTATGTAAAATAAACAGAAAAAAATCAAGTAGTATGCTTATAACATTAAAATTAAACTAGAGAGCTACGAAAGAGCAAATTTTAGATAACAATACATGAATAATTCTGAAGAATTAGAAGGAAGAAGTGTATAATAAAAATGGGATTCAGGATCCTACTCTTAGCCAGCAACGAGTTAAGAAGTAAGATATTTCTTGAAATCAAAGTACATAAAAATAATAATTTCTTACCTGTTTTCTTAATACTGCAGCATTTACCAACTCCCCATTATGAGCTACTGCCAAAGCACCATGCATGGAATGTACAACAAATGGTTGACAATTTACCTGTTCAGATTTTGCACTTGTTGAATACCTTGTATGGCCTAAAAGGGATATGTTAAACTAATGACTATTAGCTAAGTGAACAAAATTTACCTATCCCTTGGAATCCAGGTAGTTTTGAAATACTGTCATTACTAAATACATGTCTGACCAAGCCCATACCTTTATGGACGTGGTAATCATTATTACCTTCACTGGTAACAATACCAGTTGATTCTTGACCCCTAAAATCACAAAAATAAAATTCTTATTCATCCAGATATTTTGTTCAAGAATTACTACTTACCTGTGTTGAAGAGCTTCTAAACCTATACAAATAAATTGAGCGATTTCGGAATTACATGGCCACTTTTCATTACCAATAGCACCAAATACTCCGCATTCGTGTGTTAATCCAGACTCAGTTTTTCCTCTATTTATACGTCTATCTTTCCATTCAACACAGTCAATTTCTTGGTTTTCCATTTCACCCCTAAATTTGAATATTTAAATTCAAAAACCACGTGTTGATATGTGTAACTGTAAACAAAAAATGCGATTAAATAAATATTCAAGATCGCAAATTATTGTTTTGCGATGTAATCAAATTTCCAGGTATAAATTTTTCTATCAGTATTTTGAACAAACGAGATTTTGTGCTAATAAATGACATATGCTCAAAATCAGATTAGTGATGTATTCAAAAAATAATAATAAAAATCGACGTAACGATTAAGAAATTAACAAAATATCATCAAATATCAGGAAGTAAATTAAAGTTTGTTATTTTTCGAATAAATATTTACCAAATCATTAGAGAAAATATGACTTTAGAAGTTTAAAATAAAAATATTTAATATATAGATTAATTGCGCGCGCCTATGTAAATCCTTTCAATTCACATACGAGGCTAATTTAGACTCGATCATTGAAGATGTTTAGCCAACAAAGATCTTATTGGCGGATGTCATTTTGAAAATAATAAAATAAGACCATAAGCCCATTGGCTTTTGGCTATTGGATATCAAGATTTTTGCAATTTGAGGTTACGATTTATTTATTTATTCGATTAAATTTTGCAATACTTAAATAGTGCAAAGATCTGCAACATGTGTGTTAATATCGTTCTGTATGTAAACAAAAGTATCATATACGAACTGCTAATTCCTTATGTGTTCATTTTAACATAATGTTACTTTGATAGACTTATAAAATGGTTGTGATCTTTCATTTGAAAAGATATTTTTTCATTAGGTTTATATTTTTATTATCTTTGTCTTTATTTTTAGTGATATTTATTTACCATATATTTGAGGTAAGCGATTTACACCAATGTTACTAATATTTTTTATCATATAAAATGTGTTTTTTAGATCTTTGACAAAGTTTATTCTTCAAGTACAAAAAACTGCCAATATAATGAAAACATAGATGTAGTATACACCTGGGTAAATGGATCTGACCCGGAATTCTTAAGAAATTTGAATGAATACTTAAAAGATCACAGGAATATTACTTGTGATGCTTCTAAGCAACGATTTGATGATAAATATGAACTAAAATTCTCTCTCAGGTAAGACTGACAAATTAAGGAGGCAAAAGATAATAATATATATTTCTGTTTATAGGTCTTTAGAGAAGTATGCCCCATGGATAAACCATGTGTATATAGTGACCAATGGCCAAATTCCGTATTGGCTAAATTTGGATTATGAAAAAGTTACCATTGTTACACATGAAGATATATTTAAAGATATATCAAACTTGCCAACATTTTCTAGTCCAGCAATTGAGTGCAACCTTCATAGGTATACATTCACTAACCTACTTTACAAAGGTCATACATTCTACATAAGTAATACTACTATAAAAATATTTACAAATTAATTAAGTTATTTAATTAGATGGACATGTTAATTTCATATTTTACAGTATATAAGAATAAAAAATCATTAATAAAATTGTATAAATGAATATATGATCTTTGTAATATAAGATAGCAATTTCTTCCATTCAAGAATATGCATATGCACCATCGATTTGCATATTTTAGAATACCAGGACTTTCAAAAAAGTTCATATACTTTAATGATGATATATTTCTTGGTTCACCATTGTACTTAGATGATTTTTATACAGGAAGCAAAGGCTTCTTAATATATTTGGCATGGGCGGTACCAAATTGTGCACCAAACTGTCTATGGATGTATGTTAATGATGGTCAATGTGACAAAGATTGTTATAGGCCAGAGTGTCAGATGGATGGAGGTGATTGTGATGATTTTGAAGAACAGGTAATATATTTTTTATTTTCTTGTATAACTTTGAATTAATCCATTTGTTTATTAATTTGTTTTTGTTTTATTTTATTGTATAGGCCTTGTAAATTTGGAATAAATATGCTTTAAAAACTATTAACCATGTACTTAAAACTCTTTTTCTTTCAGAGAAAGCTCCTGTTTGACCTCACAACAGAAGCATTAGAAGATAAACATGAAGAAAACGAAACCAGAAATATTGCTCTTCAAGAGACTATTGAAAAAGTCCAGACCAACTTTTACCGATCATTTCTTAAAAAAATTAATAACTTCAGTGAAAGTACTAACAAGAGTCATATCAGTTTAATTCTGCCAAAAAATATATCATTGCTGGTTAAAAATCATAATAAGAAGGTCATTACAACAAATAAATTGAAGAGAAGAAGCAGGAGAAGAAGAGGTACTTACAAGTCTAAATATTTCGAGAGATCAAAGCACTGTAAGAGTATTGATGCATATAGTGCTTCTTTGCAGCATACAAATAGAGCTTTTAATAACAAATATGGATTTCAATCAAGAAAAGTACCTGCACATGCCCCTATTTTGATAGACAAAGAAATAATGCATCAACTGGAGGAGAAATTTAAACAAGAATTTGTAGTTACAGAAACAAATAGAGTGAGGAAAGAGAATGATATGCAGTTCTCTTTTTCTTACTATCATTTTATAATATCAGAAAAGAAGAGCAGAAGCGTGGGGGAGATATTTGATGAGTTTGATACAGATGGGTCCATGTGAGTATTTTTTTATGATTAGATGTTTTTATTTAAAATGTGGAGCTGAAAAAATCTGTAAATGTTTTTCCATTATTTCCAATTTGTAGACAGCTATTAGATTAGGTCATTGGTGTTTATACCAGGTGTGCCAAAAGAAGCAGGTTGGTCGAAATTTACATTGGATTGAAAAACTGAGAAACATTTGTTCAAATGTTGAATGACAAAAACACGACTAGCTGGGGTGGGGCGGGGGAACTTAAATAATAATATCTTAAATACATATCAAAAGTCTGCAAACAGTGAAATTCAGAACACAAAATTAGTATTTTTGAAAAGGCTACCTAGTTATAGGAGAGTAGACCAATAAATGGCTCCCTAATTGCAATTTTTCATTGCAAAAACAACTCTTTCTCACAAGTGAAAGTATTTCTATGGCTTGTGAACGTTTTTCTTTGATTTTGAATGTGATTTTACTAAAAAAAAACTATGTTTATCATAACCAAGGCACAACGACATGGAACCTCGAATGGAAGTTTAATTTCTATTTCAAGAACAGTTTTCGAAGTTTAAATCAAAATGTCAAAATAAACTTATTTTTAACGGAAATCGTGGTAAAAAGTTAATCAAAAATTCTTTATAATGTTGAATATGAATTTAGATAAATTATACACTGGAGTATTAATGAAACTAACAACAGGGCGGATAGAAATGTCAACTATATGTATCTTGGATTACTAACGATTTTTGATATGGTGCTTTATGTTCAGAGAAAAAATCAGAAAATTTCTTAATGCTGTCTTTAAATTTGATAATGAATTTTTTTTGATGGGTTAACTGACAATAACCTAAAGTTACTATAAGATGTTATTCTGAAATAACTAGACAGTTGTCTTTATCATCTTTACTGATTACCAAATGGAAGTTTTTATTTTTTCTTTTGTCAAATTTAAGGTTTTGATTTGTGAGTTTGTTTTCTTAGAGTCCTGTTATAGGGTTGTCGGCCCAACCGGACAATGCCAGTACTATGGAATATAATTTTAAAGAATTTTTAAATGAAGATTTTTCCAAAGAAAAAGTGAAAGGTTTTGTCTAGCTGTGTCGATCTCAATGTAAACATGTAAAGACTCTCAAGATCTTTAAGAGATCTTATTTTGGGATGGAACATTTAAGGCTTTAATTCAGGAGTTGTTAAAAAAAATAATGTTAGAAAGATTTTTTACTTTTGGGTTTAATTGAAAATTAAAATATTTTCTGTTATTTCCAGAGTTTCAGATTTCCACATTTATTGTTAAGTTTGGTGACTTTATTTGAGTTAGTAAAATTAACCTTGTTTTGAACATCAGTCACCAAATTGTTATGATTAATAAAGCCTTTCGTTTCGAGTAGAGTTATAAGTTACCTTAAGTTTACAATTGATAAAGTTCAGCTTGTTGTAATAGTTGTAGATTCATTTTTCACGATTTTATTTGTACTTGTGCAGTCCAATACCAAAGGTCTGGTTGGCAACCAACCAGTTTAGTCAATCAATGATTCAAACTTGTATTTTTTAACCAATATCTGTTACAGGACTTGGTCAGATAGAGAGATAAGAACACTGCTTACCCAAATATACGAATTGCCACTGAGTTATACAATTGTAGATCATTTTGAAGAAATATTGATGAATTGTTCAGAACACAAACAATTTCCAGAAATCCATGCACCCTTATACGAGAGATATATAGACTCAAAATTGGTAAATTATTTCTTAATCCGTAAATAATACATAGTAATTATTAATTAGTTTCTCACATACATGACGCTGTAATTGTACATTGAGAGTAGGATAGGTTATCCATAAATTTTGTTATTCAAAAACTACAAGAGCTCTTTAAATATTAAGTCGCCATAATGGGGAGTTATATCAAATATCTTTGATACAGCCAATAACGAATAACCTCTCTGATAAAGCAGTAGTTTTTCAAAGTTTACAATTATATTTAGTGATAACATATATCAGATGTGTGTCACACTTTCATAATTTGTCAACATCGCATAGGCAATAATCAAAAATGAAAAGCTAGTCGATCAGATTAAAGTTTAACTTCGACATTTTGCATAGGCCTTTGCGGATGGAACAAAATTATTTCAGTTCAAACGTCTTCTGGGTCGCAGATCAACAGGTAATCCACGTTTGACTATACGTCAATTGCAACAGCAACTATGCATAAGTTACACATAAGTCGTAGTTCAATGACTTAAAATGTAGATGTCGCCTCTGTAAGGTTTATGCCTAGTATCATCGGAGGAAAAATGAGAACACACCCTATGTTGCTCCCTGCTTTTGAGTTTGTCTACATCTGGGTACCTGATGAGTCACAAAATATGGCAATATTGTACTTATAAGTTGGCCATTGGACAGATTTTGAATGCAAATATCTGATAATACATAGATAGATCTATATAATTCTGAACAAAAAAAAATAAGAGAAAACTTTTCTGAAAGACTTGATTTTGCATATATAGTTATTGTTTTGTATTTTTTTCAGCCGACAATTACGAAATATCTCATTGAAGATTGCCGATATCTATCAAATATTCTATTAGAACGATTCGAAAAAGTGTTTCGATACAACTTTGAGTTGGTTCCTAGCTCTGAGAATAAGTATGTACATTTTACGATGTTAAACTCGAATATTAGTGACGTAGTTGGTAATTTGGATGAAATTAGAAGGAATAAGAGGTAAAGAAAACGAAGTTTCTTCATATCTTTAGTTAGTTTCTTGTTTTTTTTTGTAATATAAGGAACTGTGGGTAGTTTTAGAACATATTTCTGCAGTAACATTAGATTCTGTGGTGTCAATGACATACGGATAGATATTTAAGATAGGCTTTTCTATATTTGTATAAACTTTTGGTCACATGTGTATCTCAAAAGAATACGACGTTCATTCATAATCTAAACAATTTGAACATTTGTTACCTAAAAAATTTGGTTGTTAGATATGTGTAAGATGCTGAGTTATTAATTATTAAAGACTGAGGTATGTGTGGATACTGTAATTTTATAATGTTGATTTAAAACATATAGGACCTTATTAATATTTAAATTTACCCTCAATTTGTTGATGTTTGCCTACCTATGATTCAAAATTTTTCTAACATCATTCCATCTATACAATCTTTTCTACAATTTTAAAACATAAACCTTCAGGATATTTGGAATAGATAGAACCCCAATATATTGATGTTTGCTACTTTTATAAGTAATACATTTTTTTAATATATTCAATTATGCATATTGTTGGCTAGAGACGCTTTAAAACACATTATTCCGATTACATGGACAGTTGCTACGTACAGGTCCGTATAGAGACGATGCGGCGACGTCTCCGGGCCAGTAACGCTAGTTGAGAGTTACCTTGCCATGAAGTCATGAAGCCATGAAGATAAAACTTTAACATCCTATAAAATTATCAGCAACAATGTAATATAAAACCAATTTAACAATATTTAAAGGGTTTTCACCCATATAATTGGTAGCTTTAAACATGTATACCTAGTAGTTACAAGAGTTTGTAAATTATGATTATGGTATAAATAATGTACCTTTAGAGGCACGGCATAATATTAAAGATTTAGGTATAAATTTTGATTCTAAACTAACTTTTAAACATCACATTAACGAAACTTCAGCTAAAGCTTTAAAAATGTTGGGATTTATTCTTAGAAACTGTAATCAGTTTTCAGTTCAAACTTTAAAAATGTTATACTGTAGTTTGGTTCGATCAGTTTTGGAGTATGGTTCTCTCATTTGGTCTCCTTCATATAACAGTGACATCTACAGTATCGAGAGAGTTCAAAATAAATTCTTGAGGGTATGTGCTTACAAAATTGGTTTTATTAGACATCAATACACATATGATGATATACTGTCAATACTAAATATCTCATCACTGCATGATAGAAGATGTCAAGCGGATTTATGTTTTCTTTTTAAAATTATGAATGGATATGTTCAAGATCTAGAGTTACTAAGTTTAATAAATTTTAATGTTAATACTAGAAGAACTCGTAACACTGAGATTTTCAACATTCCATTCCACACTACGAATTATGGCCAAAATGAACCCATTACAAGAATTTTACGAACTGCCAATGAGCACGGCAATAGTTTAGAGTTATTTGGAATATCTACAGCAACATTTAAGAAATCATTTGAGAGATTTTGAGCATTATTTAACTTAAGCTACTACTTTAATGGAATATTCCAGGTAGCTACAACGATGATGGAATATTGATTCCGAAAACGTTCTGTGATGTAGCCCGAAAGGGTTCTTTTAAATAAGTATACCTTTTTTTAAAGGATTTTTTAAATTTGAATTAATTAAATTTTTGTTGATTATGGTATACAGAAGACTACAGGAAATTCATTTTCTTTGTGGACATCTGTTAAGATGTACAAATTAGAAGAAGATACAGCATGTTATACAAAGTACTTTTCTTTTTCTATTAGATACATGCGTTCATTTTCCATGATTGAAAGAATTAAAGTTCTGTAAAGATTGATTGAGGCAATGAGAGGAAAACGGTCCCATTTTTGGGCTAGAATGCGCAAGTACATTCATCGAACGTTGCGCAGCAGTTTTTGGCAAAACACGATTACACAACTTCGCCAGTCTCCGTTTAGTTCTGACCAAAGACCATTTACACCAAGATGGAGTAAATGGTCTTTGGTTCTGACACAACGTTTTGATTAAAGAGATGATTAAATGATTGGGAAGTTTTGAAGGTTGCATATGTTCGGAAAAATTAATTATAGGTTTGCACAAAACACAAATTAAAATGATATTTTGTTTTTTTTTTTAGGAAATTTGTGTGTTTAAATGACAATCTGGACGAATCGAAATCGTCAGAAAACGAACTAGTCAGAGCCATACTATACGACTTCTACCTCTCATTGTTTCCACGACCCAGCAAATTTGAGCTGCCGCAAGAATTGAGGAACAAATTTTTGTACATGGAGGAACTGAATACGTGGAAACATAACAGAAGTCTAGTTAGGTTAGCTTTATACAGCTTTTTATTTGTGATATTATGTTTTACTGTTTATAATAACTGTAAGAAGAAGTGTTGCCAAATAGTCAATAAAGTTTTTTGTTAAAGGTTTGTTTTTTTTTATGGCGGTTTTAGAACATGAAATCTGAATCCAAAGATGTTAATATATAACGTAAGAGTATAATGAAAATATTGGAAACATAGTGACATAGTTTAAATATAGTTTAACGTAAAAAAATCCGAAAAGAAAAGCATTATAAGGATGTTGCAGGACAACACAGCTTAGATGACAACAAGCCCCAATGGAGAAAAATGATCTCAACTAGCTCAAACTCAAAATCTGATAATTACCAATACTTATTTTCCTCATAAACGGACTCATAATGAAACTTAGAAAATTCCAGGCAGTATGGATTGCACTCTGATTGATCAGAATATACTAATTTCAAAGCGATCCTCCATCCAAAACGTACTATATAGACCAGGGAGCTAAGGATTTTCTAATGACGCGCGTTGATACAGGTATCTAACAACTGCTATTGATAAATTTGGTGGTAATTATATTTAATAAACAAAATATACGAAAGATTAAACGTCATTTTTTATTCATAAACAATGTAAGATCGCTATTTGATTTTAAATATTAGAAGTGAAGACCGGTAAGTTATATGCGTAAACTATTGGGTCTAAATGAATTCTGAAAGCACCAAATTGAAGAAAAAGGCTTATTTTATCAAATTAAATCATTTAACGAAGAAAAAGTTTATGTTAAATATTGTAAAATAGGTTTGCAAAAGTACTATGATTTTAAATTTATAAACAATTAAAATAACTCAGATGCAATAACATGTAGGAAGTTTTTTATTCGCCATGTTGGAATTTTTACACGAATTTAAAAAAAAACGACCGTTAAAACCCGAGTTGTTCCTTTTTTTTAACAATTCACCTGGGCTTTGCTTATAAACAATAAGCAATTTAAAAAGAACCGTTTGAAAGATTAAGAATTTAAGTTAAGACAAAAAAAGATTGAAAATAATTCAAATAGGTAAACAGAAATAAGAATAACTTAATAATAATAAGGACTTACAATCAATTTATTCTATCACTATAAGGACCGGTTTCGCAGAGTATAATTTGCTATGCATCTACAGGTCAACTGTACATGATAGTTTACCATGTACCTACCGTTGACCTGAAGAGTCAATTATAGTATGCGAAAATGGTCTTTGGTGGTAGAATAAATTGATTGTGAGTAAGTCTTATTCTTATTTCTTCGTACCGTTTAATATAGGAATAAATTGCGACTCCGATCACTTTTTGTCATTACCACGGTGAAACAATGAACTAGCAATATCCAGATGTGTGTGAGATATAAGTAAAAATGGAAATATAAGTAAACTGGGCAATGAAGCAAATTTAACAGTATAAAAATGTACTAGAGGAGGAATTAAATAGAAATGAAAATCTACCAGTTGAGTAAAGGGCGATGGTAAATATTAACAGTCATCATCATCATCATCCAGCCCCGTTTTCACATCCATTGTTGGATATAGGCCTCCTCCAAACGTCTCCAGTTCTCTCTATCTCTAGCTGCTGCAATCCAGTTTGTTTCTATTCTCCTTAGGTCGTCGGTCCATCGGGTGGGTGGTCTGCCTCGACTTCGCTTGTCGGCTCTTGGTCTCCACTCCAATAATCTCTTCGTCCATCTTCCGTCTTCCATTCTAGCAACATGTCCAGCCCACCTCCACTTTTGTTTATTGATTCGCAGTATAATATCGTCAACGCCAGTTCGTCGGCGTATCTCCTCATTTCTCACGCGATCTTTCAAGGTCAGACCCAGCATTGATCTCTCCAATCGCCTTTGTGTTACCCTCAGTTTTTCGGCAGTAGCTTTCGTTAAATATTAACAGTAGGTATATTAAAACCGACAGAGCAGGTAATAAGAAAACAGGAAAAACATCCAAACTCAGCGTTTTTTGACGCTGAATGTAGATTGATTGAAGACAAAAGGACGATTTGAGGATAAAAATTTACAAGAAGTGACAAGGAAGAGTACAACATAAAAAGAAAAGAGGCAACAAAAGAAAGAAACGAAAGAAGTATGATTTAAAAACAAAAGAGTTAGAGACGGGCAATTTAAGAAACAATACAGAATATTTCTATAAAGATGCGAGACAACTATTAAAATAATATAAACCTAGAGAAATTTTTTGTAAGAATAAAGAGGGAAATACCCTGACTGGTGATGAAAGCATTCTAAGCAGGTGGAAAGAATATTTCCAAGTGCTACTAAATCATGAGAATGCAGAAGAAATGAAAATGCACCTGTAGTCTAATCAGCTGAGAGAGGGAGAGATTCTTGGACCTTCCAAAGATGAAATTATAAATATAATAAGTTCTTTAAAAAATAATAGGGCAGCCGGCAAGGTGTTCACCCTTCCACTTTTCCGTGGCGATATTTTACGAGTACCATCACTTTAACGGCTTATACATTTTTATTCCTTCACTGTATATGTATAATCCTAATAAACAATGGAAATATGATTTAAGAAAAAAATGCTGTCTTGTTTCCTATAACTCCTATAACCTAAAGAAACCAGCTTTTCTTTAAGCTTACTTACAAGCGTGTGACATAAAAAATATCAAATTTATTTTAAATGTTTATAAGCTACAAAGTCAACCCTTTTTCAAACTGTTTTTACCAACAAATTTAATAAAATGGTGAAGTTTTTTTAATATACCTTAAAAATGAAACCTCAAAGAACCAATTGCGATTTACAAAATACCTCTAGAATGACTATTTGGGCAAGTACGGTTGTTTAAATAATCGCTCTCCGGGAGCGATAATAACATAAACTATTTGGTCCATCTATTTATAATTTAGCGCACTTTAATAACACATTAACTGACACAATTCTGAGTAGTTATATTTCATGTAGTTATGCAAAAAAACAAAGTTGTTAACATTTATAAATTACTGTAAAAATAAGGGTTTTTTGAAATTATCTCGGTCAATTGTTTATGTATTTTAATTTGGAAACTCTCAAAATTAAAGAAATTTTTATGGTCTACAACTTTTATTTGAACCATTTTTCTCTAAAATGTAAGTATAAGAAACGTTTTATAGGCAAAAATATTTTTTTTTCGCGTTTTAAGATTGTTAAAAAAAAAAAACAAAGCAAAATGAGGTGTACGTCTTTACGGATTTTTCATCAGCTACCCCTCATACATCTTTTAAGATTTTATCTTAAATATTAAAATAGAATATTTGTATATGATTTTTACGTGAAATCAATGACTTTTCACAGATAGACTGGTCTATAAAGGAGACTTTCGAATATCTTGAGGAAGCGACGTGATATGTATACAGAATAAAACCAAATCTATATATTTACGTGAAGGGCAAGACGAAACAATGGAAACTTCTTCCAAGCAGGTCTCTACTGCGTTGAAAAGGTTGCAGAGTTCTCCTACTTAGGATTCCTATTAACCAAAATGTACTGATGTATGTCTTCTTCTTCTTCTTCTACTGGCGCTACAACCCTTTGTGAGTCTTGGCCTGCTTAACAATGTTCTTCCATTCTGCCCTGTCGGATACTTTCCTTCGCCACTGCCTGATGTTCATGGTTTTAAGATCCCTCTCTACGTCGTCTATCCATCTTTTACGGGGCCTTCCTCTTGTTCTGTTTCCTTGGGGCTTCCATCTCTGGACTACTTTTACAGCTCGATTATCTGGCATTCTTTCTAGGTGACCAAGCCAGTTTAGTCTTTGTGACTTTACAAATCTGACAATATCTGCGCTCTGCATTAGTTCATCCAGCTCGTGATTCATTTTAATTCTCCACGAACCATCGCTGCATTGGGTTGGTCCAAATATCTTCCTTAGTATTTTGCGCTCAAATATTCTCAGTTGATTTTCATCAGTGGTTGAGAGGGTCCACGTTTCACATCCATATGTGACCACTGGTCTAATTACTGTTTTGTAGATTCTCAGCTTAGACTCACGATTCAGTAACTTACTTTTCATTAAGTCTTTGTATGCATAAAAGCACTTATTACCGCTAAGAATCCGTGCTTGTATTTCTTGACTGATGTTGTTGTTGTCATTTATTATTGAGCCTAGGTAGGGAAAAGTGGAGGCATATTTGTAGGTATGGTTGTCTACCTTCAGATTCTCATGTTCATTCGATTTTGTGCACTCCATATATTTTGTTTTGCTTTCATTTATATATAGACCAAACGTAGCAGCTTCTCGTTTCAGTTCTATAACTTTTTCGCTTAATACACTTTTGTTGCGGCTTATTATGGCAACATCATCCGCATATGCGCATATTTGCATAGATCTTGTATTAATACAGCCGTTTATATCCAGTTTTCTAACAACAGCTTCTAAAGTTAGATTAAAAAGTGTTGTTGATAAGGCATCCCCTTGTCTAACTCCATTTTCAATATCAAAGGCCTGCGTCATATATCCATCTATTTTCACCATAGAGTCCCTCCAGAGTCATTCGTATAAGTTTAACCAACTTATTGGGTATCCCTAACATAGATAGTTGCTTTAACATCTTTTGTCGATCTACTCCATCAAACGCCTGTTTGAAATCGATATACAAGTTGTAAATAGGTATGTTATATTCAACACATTTTTCATGTATACCTCTTAACATATGTATTTGGTCAATAGTTGACCTCTTTGGTCTGAAGCCACATTGGTATTCACCAATAATCTCCGAAAACGATTCCAGGCGGCTATATATAATTCCTGATAATATCTTGTAGATGACATTTAAAACTGTTATGCCCCTATAATTTTTGCAGAGTCGTTTGTCTCCCCCTTTGTACATAGGAAGTATGATTCCCACTTTCCAATCTTCTGGGATGACTTCTAGTGTCCATATGCGGTCGATTAGTTTATGGATACGCCTCCATAGCGCATGTCCACCATTCTTTATCAGTTCTGCAGTTATTCCATCTGTGCCAGGTGCTTTGTTATTTTTTAGATGTTTTATGACGTTTATCGTTTCTTCCAATGTTGGTTGCTCAACTAGTTGTTCTGCTGTGTGGTGAATTATCTCTTCATCTTCGTTTTGTTCTTTTTCTGGGTTTAACAGCTCTTGAAAATGCTCCTTCCACCTTTTCATTATTTCCTCTTTCTCGCTGATAATTGCCCCATTTTTGTCCTTGCAAACTGTTGATCTTGTTATGTATCCTTGGGTGCATTGCTTGATTTCCTTGTAAAATTTTCTAGCCTCTCTTCTGTTATTATAATCTGTAATTTGTTGTATTTTTCTATTCAACATTTCTCTCTTTTTCCTTCTGCATATTTTCTTTGCATCTTTTCTGAGTTCTTCATATGCCTTTCTATTCGATCGGGAATCCCTTTGTAGACATTTCTGTCTAGCTATATTTTTGCTATTTATTACTTGTTGGCAATCTTGGTCAAACCATTCCTCGTTTCTTTGGCTTGAGGTTTCACCTAATGTTTCCTTTGCCATATTTGTAATTGTCGTTTTGATGATATTCCATTCTTCTTCAATGTTGTTTTGTTCTCCTCTTTCACTTAATATTACTTTTATTTTCTGCTGGTACTCATTCTTCTTTTTAGGATTTTTAAACATATATGTATTCCATTTTCTTTGTTTGGCGCCTTTCTCTTTTCTTACCATTGATATTCTTTGTTTTATCTTCGATATAACCAAGAAATGGTCCGAATCGCAATTTGCGCCTCTATATGTTCTAACATCTGTTACGGAGGTTGCCCACCGCTTAGATATTAATATGTGATCAATTTGATTAAATTTATTAGTACCAGGTATCATCCAGGTTCCTTTATGAATATTTTTATGAGGAAAACACGTACTAACAACTCTTAGTTTGTTTGCCATTGCCAACTGTGCCACTCTCATACCGTTGTTGCTGGTAATATCATGTAAACTATGCTTACCAAAGGATTCTGCATATATTTTCTCTTTTCCCAGCTTACTCGGTCGGTTACTAGTTCATCTGCTGCTTCTGTTGGGGCATGGATATTAATAATTGTAACATTATGAAATTTTCCCCTTAGACGTATTTTGCATATTCTTTCATTAACTGGAGTAAAACCCAATACTGACCTGCGGCATTTATGGTTTACGATAAAACCCACTCCAAAGTCTCCTTGTCTTTCTGCTCCACAGTAGTACATACTGTATTCTTTTTTATTTATGCAACCATGCCCTTTAAATCTGATTTCTTGGAGAGCTGCTATGTCTACTTCGTACTTCAATAGTTCCTGTGCAATACTTTGCATTTTGCCTGCCTGCAGCATGGTTTGAACATTCCAGGTTCCCAGTCGCAAATCCATCATTAAGTCCTTATTCCGTAGCTTTGGTCGTTGTCCGTTGGTCCGTCCGGTTAGTTCATTGTTCGTAGCATTCGTGATAGCTGAGTTTAAGGTGAACAGGTTATCGGCCTATTGCACCCGAGTCCAGTGCCAGGGCTACTGGCTATAGCTTCTGAACAAGCTATGCTTTCTCTCTTCCTCGTCCGCCCTGACCCTACCTTCCATTGGGGTTGGTTACCCAATCTCCAATAGGGTTGCTCAGGTTTACCGGGGTTCACCCGTGTGATTAAGATCACACTTCTTGGAGGTGAGGATAGGAATTGAGTAGGACAGGCTAGAGATGTTATCTGGAAGCAACATCTTATATTGCGCCTCACTACTCCTTTGAACCCCACTGATGTATGTAAGATGTAAGTGCAGAAATAAAGAACAGAATAAGCAAAGGAAACAGCAGAATGCGAACATGCAACTGTATAAAACACTAATTAGATCCCTTGTGGCGTATGGTTGTAAAACATGAGCCCTGTTGAAGAAAGACGAAGGTGGGAAAACACGGGAGCAGTATGGGGGCTACATAATTCGCGTAAACTTTTTGCTGGACGACTTAATTAGGCACGCCGATATAGTAAGTTTTGCTAAATATAATCTTCTTTAAAAATATGTATTAAATATTTTATTTACTTTATAAGATGTATTTAAATTACTTTATTTAAAATGTTTTTATAGATAAACTTTTTTAAACAATGATAAAACATTTAAATTCTAATTTATTCATTGAACTTTTTTTACATGTGCCATCTAGTATTCGAATACTCAACCAACACTGATTTTTATTTTAATCTCGCAGAAAATGTTTAAATTAATTCCTGACAAAGTGATGGGTTTCTCGGGCTGCCATTTGACATTTAAATGTCACTTGTTTTGACATTCACCGTAAATGTCAAATTGGTTAAAGAAAAAAAAATTAAGTTCATTACACCTACTTAGATCGCACAATCCTTATATAATAAAGTTTGTTATGTTGTTTTAAAAACAGTGTTTCGCCGACTTTACTAATAAATAACCATGACAAAAGTGTGTCGTTTGTGTTTGATAAAGTTACAAAGAGGCTCAAAGTACTTCAACATCAATGCTGTTGAATCTTTTACTGGGTTCATGCCCTACAGAGACCAACTAACTACCTGCATTCCTGAAATGGTTAGTTTGTTTATTGATTTTGTATATTAATTACTATTTATTATTTTTTTATAAAAAACAAATTATGTTTTAATCAAAGTGACCTTTGGTTAAATTAGAATATTCATTTGTTTTATAATGACAGTGAGGTGTGATGACATGTTGATTTAATATGTCATTGTGACGTTAAATCCATATTTCCTTTCAAAACTTTTTATCAAATTACACCTACAATGTTTGTTTTGATATTCAAATGCTCTGATAATAAACCAAATCTTTGATATAAATATACATAACTATGAATGTAAAAAAAATTGAAGTAACTACCTATTTTAAAGAGTGTAAAACAAGGATCTACTGAGTATTTAATTTTATGTCCAAATAAAAACAAGTAGCCTATATTTGCAAATTTTTTAGGCATTAGACTTAATTCCTAATCCTGTGATTTGCAACAACTGCCGTACTGCACTGAAATCAGCATATGACTTTAAAAATAGATGCCTGTTTGTTGAGAAAAAGATCCAAAACTATATAGAAGGACAAGATGGTCATGATGAAATTAGCTATGATTTATCTCTGATATCATCTGATGATATACCTCCATTCAATAAGTTGACTTTACTCATTCCACCAGCTGATAATGATGAAGATTCCACTACTATAGAAACTGTAGAACCAGATAAGTTTCTTAAGGTAAGTAGTACTGACTAACAATTTTATATGCATGTTGTTTTATGTTAGAGTTAGAGGATGAATGACTTATTTTCTAGTAAAATAAAAATGATGGTGACTCAACCTATTGTTAATTATTTTTAATCATACTCAAAAAATATTGATACCTTATGAGAGAATCCAATATATAGATCTTGTTTAATCAAAGATATTCTGTGTTTCAGTAACAATCATTAGAGACTAATGAAAATATCCAATGTGATATTCCATCCAATTGTAAATAATAAGATAATATTGAACTTGTTATTGTCCTTTTGTACTGCCTGTGATTAATGTTTACTGTACTTTGTTATTTTAAATACCAATTATAGTGTTTTCATCTGCTACTTAATGTAAATAATATCCAGCCATAAAAAAAAACTTAATTAGAGGAGGCTGTGAAATTGATATTTAAATAATGGAGATGATGTCCAACTTTACAAACTCCAACTTACTCCAACTTTACAAACATAATATATTCAACAGGCATAATACAAAAACAGTGGCTGATATCAATGTATATTCCTATACTGAACAGGAATACTACTAAAGAATATTCGCAACATTGAACAATTGCTCTGAGAAATCATGTACTAAAAACTTTTTTAAAGTTACACAACCAAATCTGCAAAAAACTTGATTTAGAAATCAAGTCCCAATTATTGTTCAGAAATGGAATTGGAACACTAGAGATGTTGTTTGGCATGAATGTACTTGTGTAAAGATGTCTGGATATAATTTAAGATATGTATACATGCTTTATTGTTTTTGAGAAAGCTTTTGATACGATTGGGCATGACAATCTTATTGACACCTTAAGGCAAAATGCTATTGGGACACGATCAAAATCATAGCACATTTATATTGGAACCAGAAAGTCAAAATACAAATAGATAATGAACTATTAGAAGAAGAGGCTTAGTTTTTCTGAACATGTTTATTCAAAGAACAGTAATTGGTAGTCATCTGAAAATATTATTCTCATTGTAATCCTTATCATCATGTTGATTCATGCAACCTATGCATAAATCAACTAGATGATGGAGATTTACATGACTTGTATTTCCAACGGCATATCACGAAGATGTAAATACAATTTCCAACTACTTATATCTTGAGATTTGTAATCTAGAAATCCTCATACATCACACAATAGAAACATATGAAAAGATCAATAAACAAAGTTGCACTGAGAAGTTAATTTGTGTTTAACCCTCAGCTGATATGGTGATTTTAAAGAGACTTATCTGGGATGTTGTTCATGTATGGCCCATTCAAAGTTTAGGAAACCTGAAAACAATTTTATTCATATCATATATCCATTTACTTTATAATACATAATGCTTAAAAAAAAAGGAAATAATTTTACAAAACAAAATGCTTTACCCTTTAGCAAAATAAAACAAGTATTTGCAATACAAAATATGACTTACAAATAATAATAAAAAAAATAACAAAACAATAAATTCTGAGAAACAAGAAAATGTTAATCCATAATATAAAAATTCCACCCAGAGGTGTAACATTGGGAAAATATATGTTTCAGTATTTTATTACAACCCTTCATTGCAACTTTTTATTAATTTTTGAGACCCCTAATTATTTTAAGCTTTACATCCTTATCCAAATCCTAAATATTTGGCTACAACTATCTAAGTATGTGTTTATCTGTTATTACAGTCTTATGTTAAACACAGAAGATTTGTATATACCATATGCTAAATAAATAAATCCTCATCCAAATATAAATCAAAGATACATGCTAGTTTGGCTATTCTTTCTCCAATATTTTTTATTTTTAATTGGATATTTTCAGTGTTGAAATAAATGTAAATCAGTATGTGAATTGTTATGCACTTTGTTTTCAGAGACTTAGTTTGGTTTATATGACTCATTATTTAGATTAGATCTTTGGTTTGAAATGTATTAAAAATCTTGTATTAATTTTAGTACTAACTTAATCGTTTTGTTGTAAATTTGATCAAATTATTCTTGTAAATGCAATTACCAACTGAAATTGAAATTTTTGAGCTTATTTAACAAAAGGTCTCAGTTATCTCTTGAAAATAAACTGCTTCTGTACAAAGCTATACTTATAACAGTTTGGGCATATGGAATACAACTATGGGGCTGTAGTAAACCTTCAAATACGAAGATACTTCAAACATTCCAATCCAAAATACTCCGTATGATAAGTAAAGCTCCATGGTATGTATCTAACCAAACACTTCACAATGATCTGGGCATCCCATTACTTAAGGACATAATAAAGAATCACTTAATAAAATATAAAAATCGCACCATTGATCACAACAACGAACTAATAAATAACTTATTCACCCAACCACTTGCCGAAAGAAGATTGAAGAGGGTATGGCCAGAAGACCTACGGCAATAATACTTAGAGAACCGTCACTGGATGGTACCTAACTCACGTTAATTTACTTACAGACTATTTACTTATTACTCTGTGTATAGAGTAGATTGTAAACATGCAATGTAACAATAATAAAAAAAAAATATTGTAAAAATCGGTAAGATAGTTTCGAAACAAATATGCTTTAATCTGAACCTTCTATAAATGCAAGGTATGACAGACGTTGATAAAGATGTTAATAGAGACATGGGGAATCTAAAATCAACGTCTGTTATACCTTGCATTTATAGAAGGTTCAGATTAAAGCAGAAATCTGAATTTGTTTCGAAACTATCTTACCGATTTTTCTATCAGATGTCGCTATTGCTTCCTAAAAGACAGAGAAGATTATTTTTCACGTTAAGAACGGCTATGAATAACTGTTCTGATGAGACTTATTAAACTTTGAACGTGAAATCAAATCTTTGCTGTTTTTTTCATTTCAAAAAATATTGTATTTATAAAAGATTTGTCTACTTATGTGCATCGCAATTTTTAACAAATACTTAAAATTGACTCAATAGAGTTCCTTCTACGTTGTATTACATTCCTGACAAGAAATTATTCGCCTGAATATATTATAAAGGAATTATTTGATTGTTAAATAGCTCTATATTTTTGATTTTAAGATACAAAGTGAGGAGCCAGTCCCATCCACAGAATCATTAGATAATACTAATACTGAAGAATCATTTAGCATTTTATGTAATGCTGGTGTTCAGAAGCTGAATAAGCCACACAAACCTCACAAACCTTATCCTAGAGGTAGGGTGTGCAATAGGTTTAAGAGTGACGAATTTGTGTGCAATTTCTGCAATGATTCCTTTGGAAGCCTACAGTTTCTTAGGAAGCACAACAGTATATGTTCAAAATGTAAGTAGATACTTAAGTTTGTTTGTTTTAATATATTTAGTCTTCTTTTCCCTTCAAATTTAAGGTAGGTTTTACTGTATATTCAAATATTTTTCACTAAAGAGTTGTGATTCCTTATCGAGTTCCTTTTACATAATTATTTTAGTGTTCTGTGCCCTTCATATTTAATTCTCTAAATTTCATCAGTACATATAAAATTATTATACTATACTACTACACTAGCTGCCAAGAAATGGAAAAACAGGAAGATAGGGTCTGCATGTGTGTGAGGGAGAAAGTGTTCAAATTCTTCAAAGATTGATCCAATTCATTATTGATTCAGATTGATAAAGCTAATATTCAGAAATAATTTTATTTATCATTTAAAACCTTTATTCATTTATATATAAAGGAAGGGCCTAGGACAGAAAAGTTTACATTTTCCATTACAATTAGTTTAAATTTTAATTATATAGACTTTTGATGACAATAGATTAGAAGTAAAATGGTGCACTACAAATAAGCTATAGTCTCGTGTTTGGCTCTTGTCTACTAGTCGTCATCATTTCTCCACGGGTGGTAACAACTAAAAGCAAATCGTCACCTGCTACAGAGATAGTAGTAGTTTTTGTGGATAGGTGGCGTTGGGGCTTTCGTTACGGAAAGACAGACAGAATAAGCAAATTATAATTATTAAAGATTTCAATACCATTTTTATAAGACTGTGACTAATTAAAAATCCAACACTGTGGTAAGGACATTCCTTAGTACGCTTAGAGAACATATTTGGCTACTTTAATTTAAAAACAGATCTGTTTAAGAAGATTCAATAATATTTTTATGTACTTATATTTAGTTTGTAAAAATCACATCAATCACTGATTTATTAATTTTACATCCTATATAATTTGAACTTGTAATCTGAACATATTTGTACATCCTATATAATTTTTTTAGCTACACAAGAACCACCCAAAAATATATTAACAAAGAGGCCACACCTTCCCACTAAGGCCAAAAACCATTTGAAAAAATGGCTTTTTAGGCATACAGATGTAAGTAGCACTTTTATTAAATATTTTTTACCCTGTTAGACAAGTTTTATGAAAAAAATTAGGGTTTTCTATGATATATGCTAAGTAAATGATAGAATAACCTTTTTCTAGAAATACTGTTAAATTCATTCATCATTTAGCATGTCGTAGATGTTTTGTCAACAGTTTTTGTCAATGACTGGATGAAAAGAAAATTTTTGATGTTCTAAACGAATTAATAAAACGAAAACATATTAAAATATAAGTTATTCAAAAGATAGCTCATACAAATTTCAATTCACCTAATCAGGTTTCCAAATACATGCTATAAGATTTTTGATGTAACAGAAGTAGTGAAAGAAGATACTGCAGTTTTAAATTCTACAATTAATTTTGAACCGCTTTTAGAAACAAAACAAACAATTAGGCTTAATAAGTCCTAGGTTTTCACCCAACGTGACCGGAACTAGAAGCGGAAGTAGATATTTGAACTCTTCATGTAACTTTGCGTCAATTTATATATTATTTCACTCATTTTACTTCCGGTCATAACTTAAACCAAAAATGACATCAAAACCGGAACTAAATATTCGATCTCGATTTTTCATTAGGCGTCCATTGATATATCATATGTACTATTTTTGCGACTATAATGTGGCACTTCCGGTTACAATTTGCTAAGGCACGTCGAATAATATATCGCTTGTACTATTTCAGAGACTTTAAAACAGTACTTCCGATTGCACCTCTGAAACCGGAAGTCCGAGTTCGAATTTCTTACCTTTAATACCATCTTGGGTTTATATGCTTTCATTCGACATCTCATTTGTGTATCTGTTTTAATAACGGAGGGGTTGTGTTTACGGACGTGTAGACAGACATGGATAATTCAAGGTTTTCACATTATGAAAATTGTAAAGAACAAGTTGGGTTGTTTTATTTGTTATGAATTCTTGTAATCTTGTGTGTGAGTGATCCAATCGAAGGAAGTCTTAAAGCATTATCTCTTCGAAGAACGATTTTTTTTGATGGCTCGATACTTTAGTGGTAGTTTAAGTCATCACGATTTCAAATTAATATGGTTCTGAAACTATTTTCATGTTGCATTTATATATTAATTACTTGTATAAAAAGTAATATAATTTAGTGGTTAATCTACATTAACAAACTGATTTTTAGCACCCTTATCCCACAGACCAAGAAAAACAAAGACTAATGCAGGAAACAAATCTCTCTTTGCTTCAAGTAGAAAACTGGTTTATAAACGCTAGGAGGAGGATTTTACAAGATCTTACCAGACTGAAAAGGAGAGGCTTCAGTGCAGGTACTGAATATTTTTGTACTATCTACATATTTTATGTTAGTTTTTCAGCACACAAGAAAAAAAATATAAGCGAAAACCTGAAAAACTTCACATATTTCAGTTCCCCTTTTATAGGTTTTCATGTACGTCTTTTACTAGTGTTTTGACAGTAGAGTCAAGGATAATTCTTATTATAGGCAAACGTTGTTACTGCCTTCTGCTACAAAGGTTTTTTGCACATTTTTCTATATTTAGCGTTAATTTTTAGTATCTTTTTTTATGGAAAGTAGGTGGTTAATATTTTAAAGCCATACCAGGCCGTGTCCCGTTAAAGATGACCTGGTGTGTGTTGGATTCAGCGTGGAAGGGCTCATCCGCACTCAATCCTCCAAAGAAGTTGTGCTCACAGATATACCCACATCTTTCTGCCTATCAACTAAAGTCCACTCCCTCATCCGAACTACTCATGCGGTAGGTCCTCTCCAAACGGGTGCATCACATGACTAACCAGTTCTCTCTTTCTCTTTCTTTCTCTCTCTCCCTTTCTCTCTATCTCTCTCCCTCTTTTACCTTTGTAGATCCCTATCTAATATTTGTCTCTGCCACCGCACTTTATCCATTCTGCAATATTTGGAATGAATTAATATCGTCCATGCCGCCCTATACTCATTTGTCCATTCTTCCTGCCACTCCGTTATGCTGCTATTCCTAGCTAATTGTTGATCTTTTGAAATCTGGTCTTCGTCTCATATTTAGGACTACTCCCAAGTACTTTACTTTTTTGGTTGGTAAGATCCTTTTTCCATCCAGGACAAAAACTATACTGTCTCTGGCCCTCGTACCCTTGAGAATTGTAGCTTCAGTTTTCTCGACCGCCAGCATGAGGTCGCTGCTTTCGCTCGCAATGTTGATATATCTATCTGTGAAGTAGTCCGTAACCAAGTTCGCATATAGGGAGATATGCCGAAGTCGCTCAGTACTCTGACGATAATATTCCAGCTAGCACTATTAAAAGCATTTCTTATATCGAGGAAGAAAGCCACCATCCATCTGATCCTACATATCGATATCTCCTTGATCCTGCTCATGGCATCTATCGCAGATAGGTGCCATGAGACATCAAAAGTTTTTCTATCCTGATTTGGCATGTGCTTCGTGTTTTTTAATTAACAATAAAATGTTTCTTTTCTGAACTCATACTGGCGGTCGGATATTCCACCTTTTTCCATTATCCCCTTCTCCAGCCTTGCCTTCGCAAGAATCTTAAAGACTTTGCCTAGGTTTTTAACAGGCATATAAGTCTGTATGTCCCAGGCTCTAATTCCTTTCCCGGTTCTGTGATAAGTATGAGGTTTTCCGTTTTCAGAACCGGAAACTCTTGCCTTCTTAGCAGGTTTGTTCATAATATTCTGTACCCATTGCGTCTTCACCTCAATGATGATTTTTATTATCTCGGGTGCTATTCTATCAGGTCCAGACGCTTTTCATGCTTTGAGCTTTTGCCAGTTTCCGTCACTTCTTCCCGTGTGAATGCAGTCTTCATCTGGAGTGGCGTAAAGCTTATTTCTCCCCTCTGTGAAAAAAGATCGAGTTGTTTCCTCCGACTCTCCTCGATCTTAAAGAAGCCTCTGTTTCTTTAAGTTTTTGACAACTCTTGAGTAGGTGTTTTCTCGTATATCATTTTCAAGATTTTCACAAAGTGCTTTCCAACATTTCTTTTTTTCACCATTCATTTCTCGCACCAGCTCTTCATGGTTTTCAATCTTTCTACCTCCTCTTACATCTCTCGGTGCCTCTCTTTGTCTCTCGTGACTTTATTCTTAGCTCGATGTAGCCTCTTCTTATTTCTTCAATTCTCTCCATTCACCAATAGCGGCGACTGTTTGCTCACCCTGCGAACTGCACCTTTCTGTCATATCTTTTATCTTGTAATATCCCTTTTCGAAGTTTCGGGGGCGGCCCTCCGTCCTTGGATTTCCTCTTTGAGTCTTCTCTTTTCATCTTTTCATCTATCTTTTCACAATTCGTCAAACCTTCACTGTATGAATCGGTATCAATAGAGTCTTATAACGTTATTTCTGCATAACCCTGCGTCGTCAAAGACTCGGGCTGATACAAATTCATACACAGAACGATCGGTGAATGTATGATGCACAAACACTATTTATTAGGTTTACGTAATTATTTCTCTGTATTACTACCTAAAAACTTGTTTATTCTGCATAAAACCTAAAAATGGTAGAACACGTTGAAATTTCGACCGGAACTTTAAAATCATTTGAAAATGTACCCTTGACGTATATACAAACTACTAAAACAACAAGATTAAGTATGTTTTCGCTATATAATCTTTATTATTTTTAAATTAAACGAAGTAAAGAATAGATAAAACTTAATGTGTAGATTTTATCATTGCAGAAGACATGTATGTCTCACCCGTAGGTCTAGAAATGGATTACGAAGAGTTGGTGGTCAGCCACATAACTGAAAAACCTCAGTCAACCAGTGGTCCAAGTCTCGTAGAGGAAGTCAACTTACCACCACCTTCCGACAATCTAATCAAGGAGGAAGGGGAAGACATTGAAGAGGACGAAATAGATCTGTCAACAGTTAAATGCGAAGTTCTTGAAAACCGGTAACTCTTAAGAAGAGTTGGTGAGGAGGTAAAAGAAGCTAATGACTGATATTCTTATATTGATTGGAAAAGAACTGTGTTATATGTTGGCGATGTATCTCTATCTTCTTTTAGTGTTCTAATCTTGGTCTCTAATATAGAGGTGATAGAGTTATACTTCGGAGTTGTGAGAAAAGATTTAAAGTTGCAAATTTTTATATTATTTCTAGCATCTATACACTAAAATCTTAGCTAATTGGACACTGCACAGAAGTATTTACTTTTCGTGTCCTCTTCAAAAGTTCCAGTCAAATTGGATCCACTCCCAGTGCTTTACTCCAGGGCTCTTCTGTTTCCTGCTATAGGTCTTCTTGCGTACAGGTTTGTTGTAGCTATTCGTACACCAGCAGATGATAATTGGTTTGCTTCAGCGCCACAGGCATACAGATCATGTTTTGGGGAGATCATGTTTTGGGGAGAACTTGTTTTGGGGTTTCCACATAGAGAAAGGTAAATTTGATCCTGCAGAGCGTTTCTCCTTATGGTCAGGTTTAGGTTGTAGATCGTGTCAGCTACAAAGTTCTCATTTCCGTTCATTTGGTGAGGGTATAAGTGATTACCTACTAGCCATGTTTATTGCTGGATCAAAAACTCAGTATGGCAACAAATATGATTGATCTTAAATTGCAAAATACACAAGCAGATTTGTCCATACAAAAAGATTATACTTTTAAGACATGTATCTTTATAAAAACTTATTTATTATTTTTCTTAATGGCCTAGTAAATATTGAATCTCAAAATATTCTCGGTAATAAATGTGATTCAAAGTAAAAAAGGAAAATAAAAAAAATAAAATAAGAATTTACCTTGGTCATGGTCATATCATGATATGTATGTAGCAGAAGTTACCTCTTAATAGAATATACATACATTGATTATTTAATTTTTAGATATACAAGAAAATTAAAAATAAAAAGATGCCCTTTTTACACCGATAGATCTTTTTTAACACTTTTTTTAACAAAAACACAAACTCTGCCAAAGAAACACGTATCTCGGCAAAACAAGCGAGGCTTCGCTCGCACCGATATTTTTCCGGTACGATCCAACTGATTGCCCACACCGCCAAAATTAGAATTATGTTCTCAAATTCCCCGAGACGACACGGGACATCGTTTTTGCCGGTTAAAATTTAATTCAAGCGCATAATTCCTCTACCTTCAATCTTCCCTCGTCTATTTGAATGTTTTGTTAAGATATTATTTTAAATTCATGTGGGATTGAGAGAGGAAAGCAAAATAACAGAAGAATAGCACCTTTCTCGTTAGAGGAATATTGCACTTCAAATACACATTTCTAGAGAAAGATTGCAATCCTCAAAGTGGTAAATTACAACCTTATAAAATTTATATGAATACAGGTTGGACAAAAAATGCTCCAATGTCTTGATGTTGCTTTCATCTTTGTGTTCTGACAGTGGTATTTGTATACCTATGTTTTTGACGGATTTGGCTTCAGGTGGTTTC